>NW_027476204.1:0-300000 GCF_051020955.1 Megalopta genalis | reverse complement strand
CGTTTGTTTCGCATGCAGTTGCAGCTAAATCATGTATATCACAAATATTTGAAGCTAAAACATTTGATTCGCTTGGATTTGAAACTAAACCTTGTACTTCGCGTTGATTTGAATCTAAATCATGTGTTTCGCATGGATTTGAATCTATCTCGTTTGTTACGCCTGTATTCGAAGCTATGTCAATTACTTTCGCTAGTATTTGAAGCTCAATCATTCGTTTCGTATGGATTTGAAGCTACGCCTTCCACTTCGCATTGATTTGAAGTTGAATTATGTGTTTCCCTTGGATTGGAAGCTAACTCGTTTGTTTCGCCTGCATTTGAAGCTAAATCATGTATATCACAAGTACTTGAAGCTGAACCATTTGTTTTGCAAGAATATTAAGCTAAACCATGTGTTTCGCATGTATATTAAGCTAAACCATGGGTTTCGCTTGAATTTGAAGCTAAATCATGTGTTTCGCATGGATTTGAAGCTAACTCGTTTGTTTCGCCTGCATTTGAAGCTAAATCATGTATATCACAAGTATTTGAAACAAAACCATTTGATTTGCTTGGATTTGAAGCTAAACCATCTACTTCGCATTGATTTCAATCTAAATCATGTGCTTCGAATGGATTTGCTTCTAACTCGTTTGTTTCGCCAGCATTCGAAGATATATCACTTATATCGTATTTATTTGAAGCTAAGTCATTTGTTTCGCACGGATTTGAAGCTAATCCTTCTACTTCGCTATGATTTGAAGCCAAAGCATGTGTTTCGCATGGCTTTAAAGCTAACTCGTTTGTTTCGCCTGCATCTGAAGTTATATCACTTATATTCGCAAGTATTTGAAACTAAATCATTCGTTTCGCATGGATTTGAAGCTAACTCGTTTGTTTCGGCTGCATTTGAAGCTATATCACTTATATTCGCAAGCATTTGAAGCTAAATCATTCGTTTTGCATGGATTTGTAGCTAAACCTTCTATATCACATTGATTTGAAGCTAAACCAAGTTTGTCGCTTGGATTTGAAGCTGACTCGTCTGTTTCGCATGCAGTTCAAGCTAAATCATGTATATCACAAGTTTTTGAAGCTAAACCATTTGATTCGCATTGATTTACAGCTAAGCCTTCAACTTCGCATTGATTTGAAGCTAAATCATGTTTATCACAAGTTTCTGAATCTAAACCATTTGTTTCGCTTGGATTTGAAGCTGTGCCTTCTACGTCGAACTGATTTGAAGCTAAATCATGTGTTTCGCATGAATTTGAAGATAACTCGATCGTTCGTCTGCATTTGAAGTTATTTCATTCACTTGAATCTATATCACTTATATTCGCAAGTATTTGAAGCCAAATAATTCGTTTCGCATGTATTTGAAGCTAAGCCTTCTAATTCGCATTGATTTGAAGCTAAATCATGTGTTTCGCATGGATTTGAAGATAACTCGTCTGTTTCGCATGCAGTTGAAGCTAAATTACTAATATTCGCATGCACTGAAGCCAAATCATTCGGTTCGCATGGATTTGAAGCTAAGCCTCCTCCTTCGCATTAATATGATGCTATATCATGTGTTTCGCTTGTATTTGTAGCTAACTCGTTTGTTTCTCATGCAGTTGAAGCTAAATCATGTTTATAACAAGTGTCTGTATCTAAACCATCTGTTTCGCATGAATATTAAGCTAAGCCATGTGTTTCGCATGAATTTGAAGCTAAATCATGCGTTTCGCATAGATTTGATGCTAATCCTTCTACTTCGCATTGATTTGAAGGTAAATCATGTGATTCGCATGGATTTGAAGATACCTCGATTGTTTGACATGCAGTTGAATCTATATCACTTATATTCGCAAGTATCTGAAGCCAAATAATTCGTTTCGCATGGATATAAAGCTAAGCCTTCTAATTCGCATTGATTTGAAGCTAAATCATGTGTTTCGCTTATATTTGAAGCTAACTCGTATGTTTCGCATGCAGTTGAAGCTAAATCATGTATATCACAAGTATTTGAAGCTGAACCATTTGTTTCGCATGAATATTAAGCTAAAAAATGGGTCTCGCATGAATGTTAAGCTAAACCATGTGTTTCGCTTGAATTTAAAGCTAAATCATGTGTTTCGCATGGATTTGAAGCTAAGCCTTCTACTTCGCATTGATCTGAAGCTAAATCATGTGTTTCGCTTGGATTTGAAGCTAACTCGTTTGTTTCGCATGCAGTTGAAGCTAAATCATGTATATGACAAATATTTGAAGCTAAAACATTTGATTCGCTTGGATTTGAAACTAAACCTTGTACTTCGCGTTGATTTGAATCTAAATCATGTGTTTCGCATGGATTTGAATCTATCTCGTTTGTTACGCCTGTATTCGAAGCTATGTCAATTACTTTCGCTAGTATTTGAAGCTCAATCATTCGTTTCGTATGGATTTGAAACTACGCCTTCCACTTCGCATTGATTTGAAGTTGAATTATGTGTTTCCCTTGGATTGGAAGCTAACTCGTTTGTTTCGCCTGCATTTGAAGCTAAATCATGTATATTACAAGTATTTTAATCTAAACCATTTGTTTCGCATTGATTTGAAGCCTAGCCTTATACGTCGAATTCATTTAAAGCTAAATCATGAGTTTCGCAAGGATTTGAAGCTAACTCGTTTTTTTCGCATGCAGTTGAAGCTGAATTATGTATATCATAAGTATTTGAAGCTTAACCATTTGTTGCTCATGTATTTGAAGCTTCTACTTCGCATTGATTTGAAGCTAAATCATGTGATTCGCATGGATTTGAACCTCACTCGTTTGTTTCGCCTGCATTTGAAGCTATATCGTTTATGTCGCAAGTATTTCAAACTAAATCGTTTGTTTCGCATGGATTTGAACCTAACTCGTTTGCTTCGCTTCCAGCTGAAGCTAAATCATTTATATCGTAAATATTTGAAGCTAAATCATTTGTTTCGCATGGATTTGAAGCTAAACCTTCTACCTCGCATTGATTTCAATATAAGACATGTGTTTCGCATGGATTTGAAGCTAACTCGCTTGTTTCGCTTCCAGTAGAAGCTAAATCATTTATATCGTAAGTAGTAGAAGCAAAATCATTTGTTTCGAATGGATTCGAAGCTAAACCTTCCACTTCGCATTGATTTGAAGCTAAATCAGGTGTTTCGCATGCATTTGAAGCTATATCTTCTATTCCGCAGTGATTCGAAGAGAAATCATGGGTTTCGCATGGGTTTGAAGCTAACTCGCTTGTTTCGCTTCCAGTTGCAGCTAAATCATATATATCGCAAGTATTTGGAGCTAAATCATTTGTTTCGCATGGATTTGAAGCTAAACCTTCTACTTCGCATTGACTTGACGCTAAATCTCTTGTTTCGCATGCTGTTGAAGCTAAATCATGTATGTCACAAGTATTTGAAGCTGAACCATTTGTTGCTCATGTATTTGAAGCTTCTACTTCGCATTGATTTGAAGTTAAATCCTGTGTTTCGCATGGATTTGAAGCTAACTCGTTTGTTTCGCATGCAGTTGAATCTAAATCATTTACGTCGCAAGTATTTGGAGCTAAATCATTTGTTTCGCATTGACTTGAAGCTAAACCTTCTACATCGCATTGATTTGAGGCTAAATCATGTGTTTCGAATGAATGTGAAGCTAACTCGTTTGTTACGCATGTATTTGAAGCTATATCGTTTATGTCACAAGTATTTCAAGCTAAACCATTTGTTTCGCATGGATTTGAAGCTAAGCCTTCTTCTTCGTATTGATTTGAAATTAAATTATGTGTTTCGCTTGGATTTGAAGCTAACTCGCTTGTTTCGCTTACAGTAGAAGCTAAATCATTTATATCGTAAGTATTAGAAGCTAAATCATTTGTTTCGAATGGATTCGAAGCTAAACCTTCCACTTCGCATTGATTCGAAGAGAAATCATGGGTTTCGCATGGATTTGAAGCTAACTCGCTTGTTTCGCTTCCAGTTGCAGCTAAATCATATATATCGCAAGTATTTGGAGCTAAATCATTTGTTTCGCATGGATTCGAAGCTAAACCTTCTACTTCGCATTGATTTGAAGCTGAAACAAGTGTTTCGCATGAATTTTGAAGCAAAGTCGTTGGTTTCGCATGCAGATGAAGCTAAATCATGAGTATCACAAGTATTTGAAGCAGAACCATTTGTTTCGCATGGATTTGAAACTAAGCCTTCTACTTCGCCTTGATTTGAAGCTGAATCATGTGTTTCGCTTGTATTTGAAGCTAATTCGTTTGTTTCGCTTGCAGTTGAAGCTGAATCATGTGTATCACAAGTATTTGAAGCTAAACAATCTGTTTCGAGTGGATTCGAAGATAAGCCTTCTACTTCGCATTGATTTGAAGCTAAATCATGTGTTTCGCATGCAGTTGAAGCTAAATCATGTATGAAACAGGTATTTGAAGCTATACCATTTGTTTCGCATGGATTTGAAGCTAAGCCTTCTACTTCGCATTGTTTTGAAGCTAAATCATGTGTTTCGAAAGGATTTGTACGTAACTCGTTTGTTTCGCCTGCATTTGAAGCTAAATCATGAGTATCACAAGTATTTGAAGCTGAACCATTTGTTTCGCATGGATTTGAAACTGTGCCTTCTACTTCGCATTGATTTGAAGCTGAATCATGTGTTTCGCTTGTATTTGAAGCTAACTCGTTTGTTTCGCATGCAGTTGAACCTGAATCATGTATATCACAAGTATTTGAAGCTAAACCATTTGTTTCGCATGGATTCGAAGATGAGCCTTCTACTTCGCATTGATTTGGAGTTAAATCATATGTTTCGCATGGATTTGAAGCTAAACCTTCTACATCGCATTGATTTGAGCTAAATCATGTATTCCGCTTGTATTTGAAGCTAACACGCTTGCTTCGCATGCAGTTGAAGCAAAATTATGTATATCACAAGTATTTGAAGCAAAACCATTTGTTTCCCATGGACTCGAATACCAGCCTTCTACTTCGCATGGATTTGAAGCTAGCTCGTTTGTTTCGCATGCAGTTGAAGCGAAATCATGAATATCACAAGTGCTTGAAGCTAAACCGGTTGATTCGCATGGATTTGAAGCTATTCCTTCTACTTCGCATTGATGTGAATATAAATGTTGTGTTTCGCTTGGATTTGAAGCTAACTCGTTTGTTTCGCTTGCTGTTGAATATAAATCATATATATCACAAGTATTTGAAGCTAAACCATTTGTTTCGCATGGATTAGAAGCTAAGCCTTCTACTTCGCGTTGACTTGATACTAAATCATGTTTTTCGCTTGGATTTGAAGCAAACTCGTTTGTTTCGCATTCATTTCAATCTATTTCATTTATATCGCAAGTATTTGAAGGTAACTCATTTATTTCGCTTGGATTTGATACGAAGCCTTCTACTTCGCATTGATTTGCAGCTAAATCATATCTTTCGCTTGGATTTGAAGCTAACTCGTTGGTTTCGCATGCAGTTGAAGCTAAATCATGTATAAAACAAATATTTGAATCTAAACCATTTGTTTCGCATGGATTTGAAGCCAAGCCTTCTACTTCGCATTGATTCGAAGCTAAATCAAGTGTTCCGATAGGATTTCAAATAAGCCGTCTACTTCGCTTTGATTTGAATCTAAATCATGTGTCTCGCATTGATTTGAAGCTAAATCATGTGTTTCGCTTGTATTTGATACTAACTCGATTGCAACGCATGCAGTTGAAGCTAAATTATGTATATCACAAGTATTTGAAGCTAAACCATTTGTTTCGCATGGATTTGAAGATAAGCCTCCTACATCGCATTGATTTGAGCTAAATCATGTATTTCGCTTGTATTTGAAGCTAACTCGCTTGCTTCGCATTCAGTTGAAGCTTAATTATGAATGTCACAAGTATTTGAATCTAAACCATTCGTTTCGCATGGATTTGAAGCTAAGGCATCTACTTCTCATTGATTTGATGCTACATTATGTGTTTCGCATGGATTTGAAGCTAAATTATGTGTTTCGATTGGATTTGACGCTAACTCGTTTGTTTCGCATGCAGTTGAAGCTAAATCATGTATATCGCAAGTATTTGAAGCTAAACCATTAGTTTCGCATGGATTTGAAGATAAGCCTTATACTTCGCATTGATTTGAAGCTAAATCATGTATTTCGTGTGGATTTGAAGCTAACTCGTTTGTTTCTCCTGCATTTGAAGCAAAATCATGTATATCACACATATTTGAAGCTAATACAATGGTTTCGCATGGATTCGATGATCAGCCTTCTATTTCGCATAGATTTGAAGCTAAATCGTGTGTTTCGCATGGATTTGGAGCTAACTCGTTTGTTTCGCATGCAGTTGAAGCTAAGTCATGAATATCACAAGTATTTGAAACTAAACCATTTGATTCGCATGGACTTGAAGCTATGCCTTCTACTTCGCATTGATTTGAAGCTAAACCATTTGTTTCGCATGGATTCGAAAATAAGCCTTCTACTTCGCATTGATTTCAAAGTAAATCATGTGTTTCGCTTGAACTTGAAGTTAACATGTTTGTTTCACAAGCAGTTGATGCTAAATCATGTATATCACAATTATTTGAAGCTGAACCATTTGTTTCGAATGAATATTCTGCTAAACCATGTGTTTCGAATAAATTTGAAGCTAAATCATGAGTTTCGCATGGATTTGAAGCTAACTCGTTAGTTTTGCATGCTGTTGAAGCTAAATCATGTATATCACAAGTATTTGAAGCTAAAGCAATTGTTTCGCATGGATTTGAAGATAAGCCTTCTACTTTGCATTGATTTGAAGCTAAATCAAGTGTTTCGCTTGTATTTGAAGCTAACTCGTTTGTTTCGCACGCAGTTGAAACTAAATCATGTATATCACAAGAATTTGAAGCTAAACCATTTGTTTCGCAAGAATTTGAAGCTAAGCCTTCTACTTCGCATTGATTTGAAGTTAAATCATATGTGTCCTTTGGATTTGAAGATAACTCGTTTGTTTCGCATGCAGTTGAAGCTATATCACTTATGTTCGCAAGTATTTGAAGCTAAATCATGTGTTTCGCTCGGATTTAAAGCTGAGCCTCGGATTTGAAGCTAACTGTTTGTTCCGCCTGCATTTGAAGCTATATCACATATATTGCAAGTATTTGAAGCTAAATCATTTGTTTCGCATGGATTTGAAGCTGACTCGTTTGTTTCGCATGGATTTGAAGCTAAGCCGTTAACTTCGCATTGATTTGAAGCTAAATCATGTGTTTCGCATGAATTTCAAGATAATTCGTTTGTTTCGCATGCGGTTGAAGCTAAATCATGTATATCACAAGTATTTTCAGCTAAACCATTTGATTCGCATGGATTTGAAACTAAGCCTTCCACTTCCCATTGATTTGAAGCTAAATCATGTGACTCGCATGGATTTGAACCACACTCGTTCGTTTCACCTGCATTTGAAACTAAATCATGTATATCACAAGTATTTGAAGCTATACCATTTGTTTCGCATGGATTTGAAGATAATCCTTCTACTTCGCATTGATATTTAGCTAACTCGATTGTTTCGCCTGCACTTGAAGCTATATCACTTATATCGCTATTATCTGAAGATAAATCATTTGTTTCTCATGTATTTGTAGCTAAGCCTTCTACATCGCATTGATTTGAAGCTAAATCATGCGTTTCGCATGGATTTTAAGCTAACCCGTTTGTTTTGCCTGCATTTGAAGCTATATCACTTATATCGCAATTATCCGAATATAAATCATTTGTTTCTAATGTATTTGTAGCTAAGCCTTCTATATCGCATTCATTTGAAGCTAAATCATGTGTTTCGCATGGATTTGAAGCTAACCCGTTTGTGTCGCGTGCATTTGAAACTAAATCATGTATATCACAAGTATTTGAAGCTAAACAATTTTTTATTCCCACGGATTTGCTGCTAAGCCTTTTACTTCGCATTGATATGGAGCTAAATCATGTGATCAGCATGGATTTAAAGCTAACTCGTTTGTTTCGCCTGCATTTGAATCCGAATCATGTATATCACAAATATTTGAAGCTAAATCATTTGTTTCTCATGGATTTGAAGCTAAGCCTTCTACTTCGCTTCGATTTGAAGCTCAATCATGTCATTCACAGAGATTAGAAGCTAACTCAATTGTTTCACCTGCATATGAAGCTATATCACATATATTCGCATGTATTGGTAGTTAAACCATTCGTTTCGCATGGATTTGAAACTAACCCATCTACTTCGCATGAATTTGAAGCTAACTCGCTTGTTTCGCATGCAGCTGAAGCTAAATCGTGTATATCACAAGTATTTACAGCTAAACCATTTGATTCGCATGGATTTGAAACTAAGCCTTCCACTTCCCATTGATTTGAAGCTAAATCATGTGACTCGCATGGATTTGAACCTCACTCGTTCGTTTCGCCTGCATTTGAAACTAAATCATGTATATCACAAGTATTTGAAGCTATACCATTTGTTTCGCCTGGATTTGAAGATAAACCTTCTACTTCGCATTGATATGAAGCTAACTCGATTGTTTCGCCTGCACTTGAAGCTATATCACTTATATCGCTATTATCTGAAGATAAATCATTTGTTTCTCTTGTATTTGTAGCTAAGCCTTCTACATCGCATTGATTTGAAGCTAAATCATGCGTTTCGCATGGATTTTAAGCTAACCCGTTTGTTTTACCTGCATTTCAAGCTATATCACTTATATCGCAATTATCCGAAAATAAATCATTTGTTTCTCATGTATTTGTAGCTAAGCATTCTACTTCGCATTGATTTGAAGTTAAATCATGTGCTTCCCCTGGATTTGAAGCTAACTCGCTTGTTTCACATACAGTTGAAGCTAAATCATGTATACACATGTATTTGATGCTAAACCATATGTTTCTCTTGGATTTGAAGCTAACTCGTATGTTTCGCATGCAGTTGAAGCTAAATCATGTATTTCACAAGTATTTGAAGTTAAACCATTTGATTCAAATGGATTTGAAGCTAAGCCTACTACTTCGGATTGTTTTGAAGCTAAATCATGTGTTTCGCATGGATTTGTAGCTAACTCGTTTGTTTCGCACGCAGTTGATGCTAAATCGTGTATATCACGATTATTTGAAGCTATTCCATTTGATTCGCATGGATTTGAGACGAAGCCTTCTGCTTCGCATTGAGTTGAAGCTGAAACATGCATTTCGCATGGATTTGAAGCTAACTCGTTTTTTTCGCCTGCATTTGGAGCTATATCACTTATATTCGCCAGTATTTGAAGGTCAATCATTCGTTTCGCATGGATTTGAAGCTAACTCGTTTGTTTCGCCTGCATTTGAAGCTATATCACTTATATTCGCAAGTATTTGAAGGTCAATCATTCGTTTCGCATGGATTTGAAGCTAATCCTTCTACTTCGCATTCATTTGAACCTAAATCATGCGTTTCGCATGGATTTCAAGCTATATCACTTATATTCGCAAGTATTTGAAGTTCAATCATTCGTTTCGCATCGATTCGAAGCTAATCCTTCTACTTCGGATTGTTTTGAAGCTAAATCATGTGTTTCGCATGGATTTGTAGCTAAGTCGTTTGATTCGCCTGCATTTGAAGCTATATCACTTATATGGCAAGTGTTTGAAGCTAAATCATTTGTGTCGCATGGGTTTGAAGCTAAGCCTTCTACTTCGGATGGATTTGAAGCTAAATCATGTGTTTCGCTTGGATTTAAAACTAACTTGTTTGTTTCGCATGCAGTTGAAACTAAATCATGTATATCACAAGTATTTGAAGCAAAACCATTTGTTTCGCATGAATATTAAGCTGAACCATGTGTTTCGAATGAATTTGAAGCTAAATCATGTGTTTCACTTGGATTTGAAGCTAACTCGATTGTTTCGCATACAATTGAATCTAAATCATGTATATCACAAGTATTTGAAGCTGGACCACTTGTTTCGCATGCATTTGAAGCTAAATCAATTATACGGCACGTATTTGAAGATAAATCATTCGTTTCGCATGCATTTGAAGCTAAGCCTTCTAGTTCGGATGGATTTGAAACTAAATCATGCGTTTCGCTTGGATTTAAAACTAACTCGTTTGTTTCGCTTGCAGTTGAAACTTAATCATGTATATCACAAGTATTTGAAGCTGAACCATTTGTTTCGCACGAATATTACGCTAAACCATGTGTTTCGAATGAATTTGAAGCTAAATCATTTGTTTCCCTTGGATTTGAAGCTAACTCGTTTGCTCCGCATGCAGTTGAAGCTAAATCGTGTATATTTCAAGTATTTCAAGCTAAACCATTTGTTTTGAAGCTAAATCATGTGTTTCCCTTGGATTTGAAGCTAACTCGTTTGTTTCGCCTGCATTTGAAACTATATCACTTATATCGCAAGCAATTGAAGATAAATCGTTCGTTTAGCATGGATTTGAAGCTAAGCCTTCTACATCGCATTGATTTGAAGCTAAATCATGCATTTCGCATGGATTCGAAGCTATCTCGTTTGATTCGCTTGCTGTTGAAGCAAAATTACGCATATCACAAGTATTTGAAACTAAACCATTTGTTTCGCATGGATTCGAAGATCTGCCTTCTAGTTCGCATTGATTTGAAGCTAAATCACGTGTTTCGCATAGATTAGAAGCTAACTCGTTTGTTTAACATTCATTTGAAGCTATATCACTTCTATCGCAAGTATTTGAAGCTAAATCATGTGTTTCGCATGTATTTGAAGATAAGCCTTCTACTTCGCATTGATTTCAAGCTAAATCATGTGTTTCACATGCTTTTGAAGCTAACTCGAATGTTTCGCATGCAGTTGAAGGTAAATCATGTACATCACAATTATTTGATGCTAAACCATTTGTTTCGCATGAATTTGAAGCTAAATCATTTGTTTCGCATGGATTTGAAGCTGACTCGTTTGTTTCGCATGGATTTGAAGCTAAGCCGTTAACTTCGCATTGATTTGAAGCTAAATCATGTGTTTCGCATGAATTTCAAGATAATTCGTTTGTTTCGCATGCGGTTGAAGCTAAATCATGTATATCACAAGTATTTTCAGCTAAACCATTTGATTCGCATGGATTTGAAACTAAGCCTTCCACTTCCCATTGATTTGAAGCTAAATCATGTGACTCGCATGGATTTGAACCACACTCGTTCGTTTCACCTGCATTTGAAACTAAATCATGTATATCACAAGTATTTGAAGCTATACCATTTGTTTCGCATGGATTTGAAGATAATCCTTCTACTTCGCATTGATATTTAGCTAACTCGATTGTTTCGCCTGCACTTGAAGCTATATCACTTATATCGCTATTATCTGAAGATAAATCATTTGTTTCTCATGTATTTGTAGCTAAGCCTTCTACATCGCATTGATTTGAAGCTAAATCATGCGTTTCGCATGGATTTTAAGCTAACCCGTTTGTTTTGCCTGCATTTGAAGCTATATCACTTATATCGCAATTATCCGAATATAAATCATTTGTTTCTAATGTATTTGTAGCTAAGCCTTCTATATCGCATTCATTTGAAGCTAAATCATGTGTTTCGCATGGATTTGAAGCTAACCCGTTTGTGTCGCGTGCATTTGAAACTAAATCATGTATATCACAAGTATTTGAAGCTAAACAATTTTTTATTCCCACGGATTTGCTGCTAAGCCTTTTACTTCGCATTGATATGGAGCTAAATCATGTGATCAGCATGGATTTAAAGCTAACTCGTTTGTTTCGCCTGCATTTGAATCCGAATCATGTATATCACAAATATTTGAAGCTAAATCATTTGTTTCTCATGGATTTGAAGCTAAGCCTTCTACTTCGCTTCGATTTGAAGCTCAATCATGTCATTCACAGAGATTAGAAGCTAACTCAATTGTTTCACCTGCATATGAAGCTATATCACATATATTCGCATGTATTGGTAGTTAAACCATTCGTTTCGCATGGATTTGAAACTAACCCATCTACTTCGCATGAATTTGAAGCTAACTCGCTTGTTTCGCATGCAGCTGAAGCTAAATCGTGTATATCACAAGTATTTACAGCTAAACCATTTGATTCGCATGGATTTGAAACTAAGCCTTCCACTTCCCATTGATTTGAAGCTAAATCATGTGACTCGCATGGATTTGAACCTCACTCGTTCGTTTCGCCTGCATTTGAAACTAAATCATGTATATCACAAGTATTTGAAGCTATACCATTTGTTTCGCCTGGATTTGAAGATAAACCTTCTACTTCGCATTGATATGAAGCTAACTCGATTGTTTCGCCTGCACTTGAAGCTATATCACTTATATCGCTATTATCTGAAGATAAATCATTTGTTTCTCTTGTATTTGTAGCTAAGCCTTCTACATCGCATTGATTTGAAGCTAAATCATGCGTTTCGCATGGATTTTAAGCTAACCCGTTTGTTTTACCTGCATTTCAAGCTATATCACTTATATCGCAATTATCCGAAAATAAATCATTTGTTTCTCATGTATTTGTAGCTAAGCATTCTACTTCGCATTGATTTGAAGTTAAATCATGTGCTTCCCCTGGATTTGAAGCTAACTCGCTTGTTTCACATACAGTTGAAGCTAAATCATGTATACACATGTATTTGATGCTAAACCATATGTTTCTCTTGGATTTGAAGCTAACTCGTATGTTTCGCATGCAGTTGAAGCTAAATCATGTATTTCACAAGTATTTGAAGTTAAACCATTTGATTCAAATGGATTTGAAGCTAAGCCTACTACTTCGGATTGTTTTGAAGCTAAATCATGTGTTTCGCATGGATTTGTAGCTAACTCGTTTGTTTCGCACGCAGTTGACGCTAAATCGTGTATATCACGATTATTTGAAGCTATTCCATTTGATTCGCATGGATTTGAGACGAAGCCTTCTGCTTCGCATTGAGTTGAAGCTGAAACATGCATTTCGCATGGATTTGAAGCTAACTCGTTTGTTTCGCCTGCATTTGAAGCTATATCACTTATATTCGCAAGTATTTGAAGGTCAATCATTCGTTTCGCATGGATTTGAAGCTAATCCTTCTACTTCGCATTCATTTGAACCTAAATCATGCGTTTCGCATGGATTTCAAGCTATATCACTTATATTCGCAAGTATTTGAAGTTCAATCATTCGTTTCGCATCGATTCGAAGCTAATCCTTCTACTTCGGATTGTTTTGAAGCTAAATCATGTGTTTCGCATGGATTTGTAGCTAAGTCGTTTGATTCGCCTGCATTTGAAGCTATATCACTTATATGGCAAGTGTTTGAAGCTAAATCATTTGTGTCGCATGGGTTTGAAGCTAAGCCTTCTACTTCGGATGGATTTGAAGCTAAATCATGTGTTTCGCTTGGATTTAAAACTAACTTGTTTGTTTCGCATGCAGTTGAAACTAAATCATGTATATCACAAGTATTTGAAGCAAAACCATTTGTTTCGCATGAATATTAAGCTGAACCATGTGTTTCGAATGAATTTGAAGCTAAATCATGTGTTTCACTTGGATTTGAAGCTAACTCGATTGTTTCGCATACAATTGAATCTAAATCATGTATATCACAAGTATTTGAAGCTGGACCACTTGTTTCGCATGCATTTGAAGCTAAATCAATTATACGGCACGTATTTGAAGATAAATCATTCGTTTCGCATGCATTTGAAGCTAAGCCTTCTAGTTCGGATGGATTTGAAACTAAATCATGCGTTTCGCTTGGATTTAAAACTAACTCGTTTGTTTCGCTTGCAGTTGAAACTTAATCATGTATATCACAAGTATTTGAAGCTGAACCATTTGTTTCGCACGAATATTAAGCTAAACCATGTGTTTCGAATGAATTTGAAGCTAAATCATTTGTTTCCCTTGGATTTGAAGCTAACTCGTTTGCTCCGCATGCAGTTGAAGCTAAATCGTGTATATTTCAAGTATTTCAAGCTAAACTATTTGTTTCGCATGGATTTGATGCTAAGCCTTCTTCTTCGCATTGATTTGAAGTTAAATCATGTGTTACGCTTGGATTTGAAGCTCACTCGTTTGTTTCGCCTGCATTTGAAGCTTAATCATGTACATCACAAGTATTTGAAGATAAACCATTTGTTTTGAAGCTAAATCATGTGTTTCCCTTGGATTTGAAGCTAACTCGTTTGTTTCGCCTGCATTTGAAACTATATCACTTATATCGCAAGCAATTGAAGATAAATCGTTCGTTTAGCATGGATTAGAAGCTAAGCCTTCTACATCGCATTGATTTGAAGCTAAATCATGCATTTCGCATGGATTCGAAGCTATCTCGTTTGATTCGCTTGCTGTTGAAGCAAAATTACGCATATCACAAGTATTTGAAACTAAACCATTTGTTTCGCATGGATTCGAAGATCTGCCTTCTAGTTCGCATTGATTTGAAGCTAAATCACGTGTTTCGCATAGATTAGAAGCTAACTCGTTTGTTTAACATTCATTTGAAGCTATATCACTTCTATCGCAAGTATTTGAAGCTAAATCATGTGTTTCGCATGTATTTGAAGATAAGCCTTCTACTTCGCATTGATTTCAAGCTAAATCATGTGTTTCACATGCTTTTGAAGCTAACTCGAATGTTTCGCATGCAGTTGAAGGTAAATCATGTACATCACAATTATTTGATGCTAAACCATTTGTTTCGCATGAATTTGAAGCTAAACCATCTACAACGCATTGATTTGTAGCTAAATCAATTGTTTCGCTTGTATTTGAAGCTAGTTCGTTTGCTTCGCATGCAGTTGAAGCTAAATCATGTATATCACAAGTATTTGAAGCTAAACCATTTGATTCCCATGGATTTGATGCTAAGCCTTCTAGTTCGCATCGATTTGAAGCTAAATCATGTGTTTCGCATGGATTTGAAGCTAACTCGTATTTTTCGCCTGCATTTGAAGCTATATCACTTATATCGTAAGTATCTGAAGCTAAATCATTTGTTTCTCATGGATTTGAAGCTAAACCTTCTACTTCGCATTGATTTAAAGTCAAATCATGTGTTTCGCATGGATTTGAAGCTAACTCGTTTGTTTCTCCTGCATTTGAAGCAAAATCATGTATATCACAAGTATTTGAAGCTAAACAATTTTTTATTCCCATGGATTTGCTGCTAAGCCTTTTACTTCGCATTGATATGGAGCTAAATCATGTGATCAGCATGGATTTAAAGCTAACTCGTTTGTTTCGCCTGCATTTGAATCCGAATCATGTATATCACAAATATTTGAAGCTAAATCATTTGTTTCTCATGGATTTGAAGCTAAGCCTTCTACTTCGCTTCGATTTGAAGCTCAATCATGTCATTCACAGAGATTAGAAGCTAACTCAATTGTTTCACCTGCATATGAAGCTATATCACATATATTCGCATGTATTGGTAGTTAAACCATTCGTTTCGCATGGATTTGAAACTAACCCATCTACTTCGCATGAATTTGAAGCTAACTCGCTTGTTTCGCATGCAGCTGAAGCTAAATCGTGTATATCACAAGTATTTACAGCTAAACCATTTGATTCGCATGGATTCACTCGTTCGTTTCGCCTGCATTTGAAACTAAATCATGTATATCACAAGTATTTGAAGCTATACCATTTGTTTCGCCTGGATTTGAAGATAAACCTTCTACTTCGCATTGATATGAAGCTAACTCGATTGTTTCGCCTGCACTTGAAGCTATATCACTTATATCGCTATTATCTGAAGATAAATCATTTGTTTCTCTTGTATTTGTAGCTAAGCCTTCTACATCGCATTGATTTGAAGCTAAATCATGCGTTTCGCATGGATTTTAAGCTAACCCGTTTGTTTTACCTGCATTTCAAGCTATATCACTTATATCGCAATTATCCGAAAATAAATCATTTGTTTCTCATGTATTTGTAGCTAAGCATTCTACTTCGCATTGATTTGAAGTTAAATCATGTGATTCCCCTGGATTTGAAGCTAACTCGCTTGTTTCACATACAGTTGAAGCTAAATCATGTATACACATGTATTTGATGCTAAACCATATGTTTCTCTTGGATTTGAAGCTAACTCGTATGTTTCGCGTGCAGTTGAAGCTAAATCATGTATTTCACAAGTATTTGAAGTTAAACCATTTGATTCAAATGGATTTGAAGCTAAGCCTACTACTTCGGATTGTTTTGAAGCTAAATCATGTGTTTCGCATGGATTTGTAGCTAACTCGTTTGTTTCGCACGCAGTTGACGCTAAATCGTGTATATCACGATTATTTGAAGCTATTCCATTTGATTCGCATGGATTTGAGACGAAGCCTTCTGCTTCGCATTGAGTTGAAGCTGAAACATGCATTTCGCATGGATTTGAAGCTAACTCGTTTTTTTCGCCTGCATTTGGAGCTATATCACTTATATTCGCCAGTATTTGAAGGTCAATCATTCGTTTCGCATGGATTTGAAGCTAACTCGTTTGTTTCGCCTGCATTTGAAGCTATATCACTTATATTCGCAAGTATTTGAAGGTCAATCATTCGTTTCGCATGGATTTGAAGCTAATCCTTCTACTTCGCATTCATTTGAACCTAAATCATGCGTTTCGCATGGATTTCAAGCTATATCACTTATATTCGCAAGTATTTGAAGTTCAATCATTCGTTTCGCATCGATTCGAAGCTAATCCTTCTACTTCGGATTGTTTTGAAGCTAAATCATGTGTTTCGCATGGATTTGTAGCTAAGTCGTTTGATTCGCCTGCATTTGAAGCTATATCACTTATATGGCAAGTGTTTGAAGCTAAATCATTTGATTCGCATGGATTTGATGCTATGCCATCTACTTCGCTTTTATTTGAAACTGAATCATGTGTTTCTCTTGAATTTGAAGCTAACACGTTCGTTTCACATGCAGTTGAAGCTAAATCATGTATGTCACAAGTATTTGAAGCTGAACCACTTGTTTCGCATGGATTTGAAGGTAAGCCTTCTACTTCGCATTGATTTGAAGCTAAATCATGTGTTTCGAATGGATTTGAAGCTAACTCGTTTGTTTCGCATGCAATTGAAGCTAAATCATGTATATCACAATTATTTGAAGCTAAACCATTTGATTCGCATGGATTTCAAAATAAGCCTTCTACTTCGCATTGATTTTAATCTAAATCATCTGTTTCGCATGGATTTAAAGCTATCTCGTTTGTTTCGCATGCAGTTGAAGATAAATCATGTATATCACAGGTATTTGAAGCTAAACCAGTTGTTTCGCATGGATTCGAAGATAAGCCTTCTAAATCGCATTGATTTCAAGCTAAATCATGTGTTTCGCATGGATTTGAAGCTAACTCGCTAGTTTTGCATGCTGTTGAAGCTTATTCATGTACATCACAAGTATTTGAAGCTAAACCATTTGTTTCGCGTGGATTCGAAGATCAGCCTTCTACTTCGCATTGATAAGAAGCTAAATCATGTGTTTCGCATGGATTTGAAGCTAACTCGTTAGTTTTGCATGCTGTTGAAGCTAAATCATGTATATCACAAGTATTTGAAGCTAAACCATTTGTTTCGCAAGGATACGAAGATCAGCCTTCTACTTCGCATTGATAAGAAGCAAAATCATGTGTTTCGCATGGATTTGAAGCTAACTCGTTCGTTTCGCATGCAATTGAAGCTAAATCATGTATATCACAATTATTTGAAGCTAAACCATTTGATTCGCATGGATTTCAAGGTAAGCCTTCTACTTCGCATTGATTTGAAGCTAAATCATGTGTTTCGAATGGATTTGAAGCTAACTCGTTTGTTTCGCATGCAATTGAAGCTAAATCATGTATATCCCAAGTATTTGAAGCTCAACCATTTGATTCGCATGGATTTGAAGATAAGCCTTCTACTTCGCATTGATTTTAATCTAAATCATGTGTTTCGCATGCATTTGAAGCTAATCGTTTGTATCGCATGGAGTTGAAGCTAAATCATGTATATCACAAGTATTCGCAGCTAAACCATTTGATTCGCATGGATTTGATGCAATGCCATCTACTTCGCTTTTATTTGAAACTGAATCATGTGTTTCTCTTGAATTTGAAGCTAACTAGTTTGTTTCGTAATGCAGTTGAAGCTAAATCATGTATATCACAATTATTTGAAGCTAAACCATTTGATTCGCATGGATTTCAAAATAAGCCTTCTACTTCGCATTGATTTTAATCTAAATCATCTGTTTCGCATGGATTTAAAGCTATCTCGTTTGTTTCGCATGGAGTTGAAGATAAATCATGTATATCACAGGTATTTGAAGCTAAACCAGTTGTTTCGCATGGATTCGAAGATAAGCCTTCTAAATCGCATTGATTTCAAGCTAAATCATGTGTTTCGCATGGATTTGAAGCTAACTCGCTAGTTTTGCATGCTGTTGATGCTTATTTATGTACATCACAAGTATTTGGAGCTAAACCATTTGTTTCGCAAGGATTCGAAGATCAGCCTTCTACTTCGCATTGATAAGAAGCAAAATCATGTGTTTCGCATGGATTTGAAGCTAACTCGTTCGTTTCGATTGCATTTGAAGCTAAATCATGCACATCACAAGTATTTGAAGCTGAACCACTTGGTTCGCATGGATTTGAAGATAAGCCTTCTACTTCGCATTGATTTGAAGCTAAATCATGTGTTTCGAATGGATTTGAAGCTAACTCGTTTGTTTCGCATGCAATTGAAGCAAAATCATGTATATCACAATTATTTGAAGCTAAACCATTTGATTCGCATGGATTTCAAAATAAGCCTTCTACTTCGCATTGATTTTAATCTAAATCATCTGTTTCGCATGGATTTAAAGCTATCTCGTTTGTTTCGCATGCAGTTGAAGATAAATCATGTATATCACAGGTATTTGAAGCTAAACCAGTTGTTTCGCATGGATTCGAAGATAAGCCTTCTAAATCGCATTGATTTCAAGCTAAATCATGTGTTTCGCATGGATTTGAAGCTAACTTGCTAGTTTTGCATGCTGTTGAAGCTTATTCATGTACATCACAAGTATTTGAAGCTAAACCATTTGTTTCGCGTGGATTCGAAGATCAGCCTTCTACTTCGCATTGATAAGAAGCTAAATCATGTGTTTCGCTTGGATTTCAAGCTAACTTGTTTGTTTCGCATGCAACTGAAGCTAAATCATGTATATCACAATTATTTGAAGCTAAACCATTTGTTTCGCATGGATTCGAATATAAGCCTTCTAAATCGCATTGATGTCAAGCTAAATCATATGTTTCGCATAGATTTGAAGCTAACTCGCTAATTTTGCATGCTGTTGAAGCTTACTCATGTATATCACAAGTATTTGAAGCTAAACCATTTGTTTCGCAAGGATTCGAAGATCAGCCTTCTACTTCGCATTGATAAGAAGCTAACTCATGTGTTTCGCATGGATTTGAAGCTAACTCGTTAGTTTTGCATGCTGTTGAAGCTAAATCATGTATATCACAAGTATTTGAAGCTAAACCATTTGTTTCGCAAGGTTACGAAGATCAGCATTCTACTTCGCATTGATAAGAAGCAAAATCATGTGTTTCGCATGGATTTGAAGCTAACTCGTTCGTTTCGCATGCAATTGAAGCTAAATCATGTATATCACAATTATTTGAAGCTAAACCATTTGATTCGCATGGATTTCAAGGTAAGCCTTCTACTTCGCATTGATTTTAATCTAAATCATCTGTTTCGGATAGATTTAAAGCTATCTCGTTTGTTTCGCATGCAGTAGAAGATAAATCATGTATATCACAAGTATTTGAAGCTAATCCATTTGTTTCGCGTGGATTCGAAGATAAGCCTTCTAAATCGCATTGATTTCAAGCTAAATCATGTGTTTCGCATGGATTTGAAGCTAACTCGCTAGTTTTGCATGCTGTTGAAGCTTATTCATGTACATCACAAGTATTTGGAGCTAAACCATTTGTTTCGCAAGGATTCGAAGATCAGCCTTCTACTTCGCATTGATAAGAAGCAAAATCATGTGTTTCGCATGGATTTGAAGCTAACTCGTTCGTTTCGATTGCATTTGAAGCTAAATCATGCACATCACAAGTATTTGAAGCTGAACCACTTGTTTCGCATGGATTTGAAGATAAGCCTTCTACTTCGCATTGATTTTAATCTAAATCATGTGTTTCGCATGCATTTGAAGCTAATCGTTTGTATCGCATGGAGTTGAAGCTAAATCATGTATATCACAATTATTTGAAGCTAAACCATTTGATTCGCATGGATTTGATGCAATGCCATCTACTTCGCTTTTATTTGAAACTGAATCATGTGTTTCTCTTGAATTTGAAGCTAACACGTTCGTTTCACATGCAGTTGAAGCTAAATCATGTATGTCACAAGTATTTGAAGCTGAACCATTTGTTTCGCACGAATATCAGGCTAAACCATGTGTTTGGAATGAATTTGAAGCTAAATCATGTGTTTCGCATAGATTTGAAGCTAACTCATTTGTTACGCATGCAGTTGAAGCTGAATCATGTATATCCCAAGTATTTGAAGCTTCAACCATTTGATTCGCATGGATTTGAAGATAAGCCTTCTACATCGCATTGATTTTAATCTAAATCATGTGTTTCGCATGCATTTGAAGCTAATCGTTTGTATCGCATGGAGTTGAAGCTAAATCATGTATATCACAAGTATTTGCAGCTAAACCATTTGATTCGCATGGATTTGATGCAATGCCATCTACTTCGCTTTTATTTGAAACTGAATCATGTGTTTCTCTTGAATTTGAAGCTAACTAGTTTGTTTCGTAATGCAGTTGAAGCTAAATCACGTATATCACAATTATTTGTAGCTAAACCATTTGATTCGCATGGATTTCAAAATAAGCCTTCTACTTCGCATTGATTTTAATCTAAATCATCTGTTTCGCATGGATTTAAAGCTATCTCGTTTGTTTCGCATGCAGTTGAAGATAAATCGTGTATATTACAGGCATTTGAAGCTAAACCAGTTGTTTCGCATGGATTCGAAGATAAGCCTTCTAAATCGCATTGATTTCAAGCTAAATCATGTGTTTCGCATGGATTTGAAGCTAACTCGCTAGTTTTGCATGCTGTTGAAGCTTACTCATGTACATCACAAGTATTTGAAGCTAAGCCATTTGTTTCGCAAGGATTCGAAGATCAGCCTTCTACTTCGCATTGATAAGAAGCTAAATCATGTGTTTCGCTTGGATTTCAAGCTAACTCGTTTGTTTCGCATGCAACTGAAGCTAAATCATCTATATCACAATTATTTGAGGCTAAACCATTTGATTCGCATGGATTTCAAAATAAGCCTTCTACTTCGCATTGATTTTAATCTAAATCATCTGTTTCGGATGGATTTAAAGCTATCTCGTTTTTTTCGCATGCAGTTGAAGATAA
Source organism: Megalopta genalis (assembly GCF_051020955.1). Classification (NCBI taxonomy): domain Eukaryota; kingdom Metazoa; phylum Arthropoda; class Insecta; order Hymenoptera; family Halictidae; genus Megalopta; species Megalopta genalis. Next base: position 278,596 of record NW_027476204.1, on the reverse strand, counting down.
ATCATGTATATCACAGGTATTTGAAGCTAAACCATTTGTTTCGCATGGATTCGAATATAAGCCTTCTAAATCGCATTGATGTCAAGCTAAATCATATGTTTCGCATAGATTTGAAGCCAACTCGCTAATTTTGCATGCTGTTGAAGCTTATTCATGTATATCACAAGTATTTGAAGCTAAACCATTTGTTTCGCAAGGATTCGAAGATCAGCCTTCTACTTCGCATTGATAAGAAGCTAACTCATGTGTTTCGCATGGATTTGAAGCTAACTCGTTAGTTTTGCATGCTGTTGAAGCTAAATCATGTATATCACAAGTATTTGAAGCTAAACCATTTGTTTCGCAAGGATACGAAGATCAGCTTTCTACTTCGCATTGATAAGAAGCAAAATCATGTGTTTCGCATGGATTTGAAGCTAACTCGTTCGTTTCGCTTGCATTTGAAGCTAATCGTTTGTATCGCATGGAGTTGAAGCTAAATCATGTATATCACAAGTATTCGCAGCTAAACCATTTGATTCGCATGGATTTGATGCAATGCCATCTACTTCGCTTTTATTTGAAACTGAATCATGTGTTTCTCTTGAATTTGAAGCTAACTAGTTTGTTTCGTAATGCAGTTGAAGCTAAATCATGTATATCACAATTATTTGAAGCTAAACCATTTGATTCGCATGGATTTCAAAATAAGCCTTCTACTTCGCATTGATTTTAATCTAAATCATCTGTTTCGCATGGATTTAAAGCTATCTCGTTTGTTTCGCATGGAGTTGAAGATAAATCATGTATATCACAGGTATTTGAAGCTAAACCAGTTGTTTCGCATGGATTCGAAGATAAGCCTTCTAAATCGCATTGATTTCAAGCTAAATCATGTGTTTCGCATGGATTTGAAGCTAACTCGCTAGTTTTGCATGCTGTTGAAGCTTATTCATGTACATCACAAGTATTTGGAGCTAAACCATTTGTTTCGCAAGGATTCGAAGATCAGCCTTCTACTTCGCATTGATAAGAAGCAAAATCATGTGTTTCGCATGGATTTGAAGCTAACTCGTTCGTTTCGATTGCATTTGAAGCTAAATCATGCACATCACAAGTATTTGAAGCTGAACCACTTGTTTCGCATGGATTTGAAGATAAGCCTTCTACTTCGCATTGATTTGAAGCTAAATCATGTGTTTCGAATGGATTTGAAGCTAACTCGTTTGTTTCGCATGCAATTGAAGCTAAATCATGTATATCACAATTATTTGAAGCTAAACCATTTGATTCGCATGGATTTCAAAATAAGCCTTCTACTTCGCATTGATTTTAATCTAAATCATCTGTTTCGCATGGATTTAAAGCTATCTCGTTTGTTTCGCATGCAGTTGAAGATAAATCATGTATATCACAGGTATTTGAAGCTAAACCAGTTGTTTCGCATGGATTCGAAGATAAGCCTTCTAAATCGCATTGATTTCAAGCTAAATCATGTGTTTCGCATGGATTTGAAGCTAACTCGCTAGTTTTGCATGCTGTTGAAGCTTATTCATGTACATCACAAGTATTTGAAGCTAAACCATTTGTTTCGCGTGGATTCGAAGATCAGCCTTCTACTTCGCATTGAGAAGAAGCTAAATCATGTGTTTCGCATGGATTTGAAGCTAACTCGTTAGTTTTGCATGCTGTTGAAGCTAAATCATGTATATCACAAGTATTTGAAGCTAAACCATTTGTTTCGCAAGGATACGAAGATCAGCCTTCTACTTCGCATTGATAAGAAGCAAAATCATGTGTTTCGCATGGATTTGAAGCTAACTCGTTCGTTTCGCATGCAATTGAAGCTAAATCATGTATATCACAATTATTTGAAGCTAAACCATTTGATTCGCATGGATTTCAAGGTAAGCCTTCTACTTCGCATTGATTTTAATCTAAATCATCTGTTTCGGATAGATTTAAAGCTATCTCGTTTGTTTCGCATGCAGTTGAAGATAAATCATGTATATCACAAGTATTTGAAGCTAATCCATTTGTTTCGCGTGGATTCGAAGATCAGCCTTCTACTTCGCATTGATTTGAAGTTAAATCATATGTTTCGCATGGATTTGAAGCTAATCGTTTGTATCGCATGGAGTTGAAGCTAAATCATGTATATCACAAGTATTCGCAGCTAAACCATTTGATTCGCATGGATTTGATGCAATGCCATCTACTTCGCTTTTATTTGAAACTGAATCATGTGTTTCTCTTGAATTTGAAGCTAACTAGTTTGTTTCGTAATGCAGTTGAAGCTAAATCATGTATATCACAATTATTTGAAGCTAAACCATTTGATTCGCATGGATTTCAAAATAAGCCTTCTACTTCGCATTGATTTTAATCTAAATCATCTGTTTCGCATGGATTTAAAGCTATCTCGTTTGTTTCGCATGGAGTTGAAGATAAATCATGTATATCAGAGGTATTTGAAGCTAAACCAGTTGTTTCGCATGGATTCGAAGATAAGCCTTCTAAATCGCATTGATTTCAAGCTAAATCATGTGTTTCGCATGGATTTGAAGCTAACTCGCTAGTTTTGCATGCTGTTGAAGCTTATTCATGTACATCACAAGTATTTGGAGCTAAACCATTTGTTTCGCAAGGATTCGAAGATCAGCCTTCTACTTCGCATTGATAAGAAGCAAAATCATGTGTTTCGCATGGATTTGAAGCTAACTCGTTCGTTTCGATTGCATTTGAAGCTAAATCATGCACATCACAAGTATTTGAAGCTGAACCACTTGTTTCGCATGGATTTGAAGATAAGCCTTCTACTTCGCATTGATTTGAAGCTAAATCATGTGTTTCGAATGGATTTGAAGCTAACTCGTTTGTTTCGCATGCAATTGAAGCTAAATCATGTATATCCCAAGTATTTGAAGCTCAACCATTTGATTCGCATGGATTTGAAGATAAGCCTTCTACTTCGCATTGATTTTAATCTAAATCATGTGTTTCGCATGCATTTGAAGCTAATCGTTTGTATCGCATGGAGTTGAAGCTAAATCATGTATATCACAAGTATTCGCAGCTAAACCATTTGATTCGCATGGATTTGATGCAATGCCATCTACTTCGCTTTTATTTGAAACTGAATCATGTGTTTCTCTTGAATTTGAAGCTAACTAGTTTGTTTCGTAATGCAGTTGAAGCTAAATCATGTATATCACAATTATTTGAAGCTAAACCATTTGATTCGCATGGATTTCAAAATAAGCCTTCTACTTCGCATTGATTTTAATCTAAATCATCTGTTTCGCATGGATTTAAAGCTATCTCGTTTGTTTCGCATGGAGTTGAAGATAAATCATGTATATCAGAGGTATTTGAAGCTAAACCAGTTGTTTCGCATGGATTCGAAGATAAGCCTTCTAAATCGCATTGATTTCAAGCTAAATCATGTGTTTCGCATGGATTTGAAGCTAACTCGCTAGTTTTGCATGCTGTTGAAGCTTATTCATGTACATCACAAGTATTTGGAGCTAAACCATTTGTTTCGCAAGGATTCGAAGATCAGCCTTCTACTTCGCATTGATAAGAAGCTAAATCATGTGATTCGCTTGGATTTCAAGCTAACTTGTTTGTTTCGCATGCAACTGAAGCTAAATCATGTATATCACAATTATTTGAAGCTAAACCATTTGTTTCGCATGGATTCGAATATAAGCCTTCTAAATCGCATTGATGTCAAGCTAAATCATATGTTTCGCATAGATTTGAAGCTAACTCGCTAATTTTGCATGCTGTTGAAGCTTACTCATGTATATCACAAGTATTTGAAGCTAAACCATTTGTTTCGCAAGGATTCGAAGATCAGCCTTCTACTTCGCATTGATAAGAAGCTAACTCATGTGTTTCGCATGGATTTGAAGCTAACTCGTTAGTTTTGCATGCTGTTGAAGCTAAATCATGTATATCACAAGTATTTGAAGCTAAACCATTTGTTTCGCAAGGTTACGAAGATCAGCATTCTACTTCGCATTGATAAGAAGCAAAATCATGTGTTTCGCATGGATTTGAAGCTAACTCGTTCGTTTCGCATGCAATTGAAGCTAAATCATGTATATCACAATTATTTGAAGCTAAACCATTTGATTCGCATGGATTTCAAGGTAAGCCTTCTACTTCGCATTGATTTTAATCTAAATCATCTGTTTCGGATAGATTTAAAGCTATCTCGTTTGTTTCGCATGCAGTAGAAGATAAATCATGTATATCACAAGTATTTGAAGCTAATCCATTTGTTTCGCGTGGATTCGAAGATCAGCCTTCTACTTCGCATTGATTTGAAGTTAAATCATATGTTTCGCATGGATTTGAAGCTAATCGTTTGTATCGCATGCAGTTGAAGCTAATTCATGTATATCACAAGTATTTGAAGCTAAACCATTTGATTCGCATGGATTTGATGCTATGCCATCTACTTCGCTTTTATTTGAAACTGAATCATGTGTTTCTCTTGAATTTGAAGCTAACACTTTCGTTTCACATGCAGTTGAAGCTATATCATGTATGTCACAAGTATTTGAAGCTGAACCATTTGTTTCGCACGAATATCAAGCTAAACAATGTGTTTGGAATGAATTTGAAGCTAAATCATGTGTTTCGCATGGATTTGAAGCTAACTCGTTCGTTTCGCTTGCATTTGAAGCTAAATCATGCACATCACAAGTATTTGAAGCTAAACAATTTGATTCGCATGGATTTCAAAATAAGCCTTCTACTTCGCATTGATTTTAATCTAAATCATCTGTTTCGGATGGATTTAAAGCTATCTCATTTTTTTCGCATGCAGTTGAAGATAAATCATGTATATCACAGGTATTTTAAGCTAAACCATTTGTTTCGCATGGATTCGAATATAAGCCTTCTAAATCGCATTGATGTCAAGCTAAATCATATGTTCCGCATGGATTTGAAGCTGACTCGTTTGTTTCGCATGGAGTTGAAGTTAAGCCTTTAACGTCGCATTGATTTGAAGCTAAATCATGTGTTTCGCATGAATTTGAAGCTAACTGTTTGTTCCGCCTGCATTTGAAGCTATATCACTTATATCACAAGTATTTGAGGCTAAATCAATTGTTTCGCATGGGTTTGAAGCTGAGTCGTTTGTTTGGCATGGATTTGAAGCTAAGCCTTTAACTTCGCATTGATTTGAAGCTAAATCATGTGTTTCGCATGAATTTGAAGATAACTCGTTCGTTTGGTCTGCATTTGAAGCTATTTCATTTATATCGCAAGTATTTGAATCTAAATCATGTGTTTCGCTCGGATTTGAAGATAAACCTTCTACTTCGCATGATTTGAAGCTAAATCATGTTTATCACTATTATCTGAATCTATACCATTTGTTTCGCTTGGATTTGAAGCTAAGCCTTCTACGTCGCACTGATTTGAAGCTAAATCATGTGTTTCGCATGAATTTGAAGATAACTCGTTCGTTCGTCTGCATTTGAAGTTATTTCATTTATATCGCAAGTATTTGAATCTAAATCATATGTTTCGCATGAATTTGAAGCTAACTGTTTGTTCTGCCTGCATTTGAAGCTATATCACTTATATCGCAAGTATTTGAAGCTAGATCATTTGTTTCGCATGGATTTGAAGCTAAGCCTCTAACTTCGCATTGATTTGAAGCTAAATCATGTGTTTCGCATGAATTTAAATATATCTCGTTCGTTCGTCTGCATTTGAAGTTATTTCATTTATATCGCAAGTATTTGAATCTAAATCATGTGTTTCGCATGAATTTGAAGCTAACTGTTTGTTCCGCCTGCATTTGAAGCTATATGACTTATATCGCAAGTATTTGAAGCTAAATCATTCGTTTTGCATGGATTTGAAGCTAAACCTTCTACATCACATTGATTTGAAGCAAACTCATGTGTTTCGCTTGGATTTGAAGCTAACTCGTATGTTTCGCATGGAGTTGAAGGTAAAACATGTATAAAACAAGTATTTCAAGCTAAACTATTCTTTTCGCATGGATTTGAAGCTAAGCCTTCTACTTCGAATTGATTTGAAGCTAAATCATGTGTTTCGCTCGGATTTGAAGCTGAGCCTTCTACTTCGCATGATTTGAAGCTAAATCAAATGTTCCGCATGGATTTGAAGCTAACTCGTTTGTTTCGCATGGATTTGAAGCTAAGCCTTCAACTTCGCATTGATTTGAAGCTAAATCATGTGTTTCGTATGAATTTGAATCGAACTGTTTGATTCGCATGCATTTGAAGCTATATCACTTATATCGCAAGTATTTGAAGCTAAATCATTTGTTTCGCATGGAATTGAAGGTAAACCTTTAACTTCGCATTGATTTGAAGCTAAATCATGTGTTTCGCATGATTTTGAAGATAACTCGTTCGTTCGTCTGCATTTGAAGTTATTTCATTTATATCGCAAGTATTTGAATCTAAATCATGTGTTTCGCATGAATTTGAAGCTAACTGTTTGTTCCGCCTGCATTTGAAGCTATATCACTTATATCGCAAGTATTTGAAGCTAAATAATTCGTTTCGCATGGATTTGAAGCTAAGCCTTCTAATTCGCATTGATTTGAAGCTAAATCATGTGTTTCGCATGGATTTGAAGATAACTCGTCTGTTTCGCATGCAGTTGAAGCTATATTACTTATATTCGCAAGCATTTGAAGCCGAATCATTCGGTTCGCAAGGATTTGAAGCTAAGCCTTCTACTTCGCATTGATTTGATGCTAAATTATGTGTTTCGCATGGATTTGAAGCTAAATTATGTGTTTCGATTGGATTTGACGCTAACTCGTTTGTTTCGCATGTAGTTGAAGCTAAATTACGTATATCACAAGTATTTGAAACTTAATCATTCAGTTCGCATGGATTTGAAGCTAAGCCTTCTACTTCGCATTGATTTGAAGTTAAATCATGTGTTACGCTTGGATTTGAAGCTCACTCGTTTGTTTCGCCTGCATTTGAAGCTTAATCATGTATATCACATGTATTTGAAGGTAAACCATTTGTTTTGAAGCTAAATCACGTGTTTCACATGGATTTGAAGCTAAGCCTTCTACTTCGCATTGATTTGAAACTTAATCATGTGTTTCGCTTGGATTTGAAGATAATTCGTTTGTTTCGCATGCAGTTGAAACTATATCATGTATATCACAAGTATTTGAAGCTAAACCATTTGATTCGCATGTATTTGAAGCTAAGCATTCCACTTCTCATTGATTTGAAGCTAAATCACGTGTTTCGCTTGGATTTGAAGCTAACTCGTTTGTTTCGCATGCAGTTGGAGCTAAATCATGTATTTCACAAGTATTTGAAGCTAAACTTTTTGTTACTCATGTATTTGAAGCTAAGCCTTCCACCTCGCATTGATTTGAAGCTAAATCATGTGTTTCGCATGAATTTGAAGATAACTCGTTCGTTTGGTCTGCATTTGAAGCTATTTCATTTATATCGCAAGTATTTGAATCTAAATCATGTGTTTCGCTCGGATTTGAAGATAAACCTTCTACTTCGCATGATTTGAAGCTAAATCATGTTTATCACAATTATCTGAATCTATACCATTTGTTTCGCTTGGATTTGAAGCTAAGCCTTCTACGCCGCACTGATTTGAAGCTAAATCATGTGTTTCGCATTAATTTGAAGATAACTCTTTCGTTCGGCTGCATTTGAAGTTATTTCATTTATATCGCAAGTATTTGAATCTAAATCATGTGTTTCGCATGAATTTGAAGCTAACTGTTTGTTCCGCCTGCATTTGAAGCTATATCACTTATATCGCAAGTATTTGAAGCTAAATCATTTGTTTCGCATGTATTTGAAGCTAAGCCTTTAACTTCGCATTGATTTGAAGCTAAATCATGTGTTTCGCATGAATTTGAAGATATCTCGTTCGTTTGGTCTGCATTTGAAGCTATTTCATTTATATCGCAAGTATTTGAATCTAAATCATGTGTTTCGCTCGGATTTGAAGCTATGCCTTCTACTTCGCATGATTTGAAGCTAAATCATGTTTATCACAAGTATCTGAATCTAAAACATTTGTTGCGCTTGGATTTGAAGATAAGCCTTCTACTTCGCATTGATTTGAAGCTACATCTTGTGTATCGCATGGAATTGAAGCTAATTCGTATGTTTCGCATGGAGTTGAAGGTAAAACATGTATAAAACAAGTATTTCAAGCTAAACTATTCTTTTCGCATGTATTTGAAGATAATCCTACTACTTCGCATGGATTTGAAGTTAACTCGTATGTTTCGCATGCAGTTGAAGCTAAATCACGTATATCACAAGTATTTGAAGCTAAGCCTTCTACTTCGAATGATTTGAAGCTAAATCATGTGTTTCTCTTGGATATGAAGCTAACTCGTTTGTTTCGCATGCAGTTGAAGCTAAATCATGTTTATCACAAGTTTCTGAATCTAAACCATTTGTTTCGCATGGATTTGTAGCTAAGCATTCTGATTCGCATTGATTTGAAGCTAAATCATGTGTTTCGCATGGATTTGAAGATAACTCGTCTGTTTCGCATGCAGTTGAAGCTAAATTACTTATATTCGCAAGCACTGAAGCCAAATCATTCGGTTCGCATGGATTTGAAGCTAAGCCTCTCCTTCGCATTAATATGATGCTATATCATGTGTTTCGCTTGTATTTGTAGCTAACTCGTTTGTTTCTCATGCAGTTGAAGCTAAATCATGTTTATCACAAGTGTCTGTATCTAAACCATCTGTTTCGCATGAATATTAAGATAAGCCATGTGTTTCGCATGAATTTGAAGCTAAATCATGCGTTTCGCATGGATTTGATGCTAATCCTTCTACTTCGCATTGATTTGAAGGTAAATCATGTGATTCGCATGGATTTGAAGATAACTCGTCTGTTTCGCATGCAGTTGAAGCTATATTACTTATATTCGCCAGCATTTGAAGCCGAATCATTCGGTTCGCAAGGATTTGAAGCTAAGCCTTCTACTTCGCATTGATTTGATGCTAAATTATGTGTTTCGCATGGATTTGAAGCTAAATTATGTGTTTCGATTGGATTTGACGCTAACTCGTTTGTTTCGCATGCAGTTGAAGCTAAATTACGTATATCACAAGTATTTGAAACTTAATCATTCAGTTCGCATGGATTTGAAGCTAAGCCTTCTACTTCGCATTGATTTGAAGTTAAATCATGTGTTACGCTTGGATTTGAAGCTCACTCGTTTGTTTCGCCTGCATTTGAAGCTTAATCATGTATATCACATGTATTTGAAGGTAAACCATTTGTTTTGAGGCTAAATCAATTGTTTCGCATGGATTTGAAGCTGACTCGTTTGTTTGGCATGGATTTGAAGCTAAGCCTTTAACTTCGCATTGATTTGAAGCTAAATCATGTGTTTCGCATCAATTTGAAGATAACTCGTTCGTTGGTCTGCATTTGAAGCTATTTCATTTATATCGCAAGTATTTGAATCTAAATCATGTGTTTCGCTCGGATTTGAAGATAAACCTTCTACTTCGCATGATTTGAAGCTAAATCATGTTTATCACAATTATCTGAATCTATACCATTTGTTTCGCTTGGATTTGAAGCTAAGCCTTCTACGTCGCACTGATTTGAAGCTAAATCATGTGTTTCGCATTAATTTGAAGATATCTCGTTCGTTTGGTCTGCATTTGAAGCTATTTCATTTATATCGCAAGTATTAGAATCTAAATCATGTGTTTCTCTTGGATCTGATGCCAACTCGCTTGATTCGCATGCAGTTGAAGCTAAATCATGTTTATCACAAGTATTTGAACATAAACCATTTGTTTTGCATGGATTTGAAGTTAAGCATTCTACGTCGCACTGATTTGAAGCTAAATCATGTGTTTCTCATGGATTTGGAGCTAACTCGTTTATGTCACCTGCATTTGAAGCTATATCACTTATATCACAAGTATCTGAAGCTAAATCATTTGTTTCTCAAAGATTTGAAGCTAAACCATCTACATGGCATTGATGTGAAGCTAAATCAATTGTATCGCTTGGATTTGACGCTAACTCGTTTGATTCGAATGCAGTTGAAGCCAAATCATGTTTATCACAAGCATTTGTAGCTAAACCATTTGTTTCGCATGGATTTGAAGCTAAGCCTTCTACTTCGCATTGATTTGATGTTAAATCATGTGTTTCGCATTAATTTGAAGATAACTCGTTCGTTTGGTCTGCATTTGAAGCTATTTCATTTATATCGCAAGTATTTGAATCTAAATCATGTGTTTCGCTCGGATTTGAAGCTAACTCGTTTGTTTCGCATGCAGTTGGAGCTAAATCATGTATTTCACAAGTATTTGAAGCTAAACTTTTTGTTACTCATGTATTTGAAGCTAAGCCTTCCACCTCGCATTGATTTGAAGCTAAATCATGTGTTTCGCATGAATTTGAAGATAACTCGTTCGTTTGGTCTGCATTTGAAGCTATTTCATTTATATCGCAAGTATTTGAATCTAAATCATGTGTTTCGCTCGGATTTGAAGATAAACCTTCTACTTCGCATGATTTGAAGCTAAATCATGTTTATCACAATTATCTGAATCTATACCATTTGTTTCGCTTGGATTTGAAGCTAAGCCTTCTACGCCGCACTGATTTGAAGCTAAATCATGTGTTTCGCATTAATTTGAAGATAACTCTTTCGTTCGGCTGCATTTGAAGTTATTTCATTTATATCGCAAGTATTTGAATCTAAATCATGTGTTTCGCATGAATTTGAAGCTAACTGTTTGTTCCGCCTGCATTTGAAGCTATATCACTTATATCGCAAGTATTTGAAGCTAAATCATTTGTTTCGCATGTATTTGAAGCTAAGCCTTTAACTTCGCATTGATTTGAAGCTAAATCATGTGTTTCGCATGAATTTGAAGATATCTCGTTCGTTTGGTCTGCATTTGAAGCTATTTCATTTATATCGCAAGTATTTGAATCTAAATCATGTGTTTCGCTCGGATTTGAAGCTATGCCTTCTACTTCGCATGATTTGAAGCTAAATCATGTTTATCACAAGTATCTGAATCTAAAACATTTGTTGCGCTTGGATTTGAAGATAAGCCTTCTACTTCGCATTGATTTGAAGCTACATCTTGTGTATCGCATGGAATTGAAGCTAATTCGTATGTTTCGCATGGAGTTGAAGGTAAAACATGTATAAAACAAGTATTTCAAGCTAAACTATTCTTTTCGCATGTATTTGAAGATAATCCTACTACTTCGCATGGATTTGAAGTTAACTCGTATGTTTCGCATGCAGTTGAAGCTAAATCACGTATATCACAAGTATTTGAAGCTAAGCCTTCTACTTCGAATGATTTGAAGCTAAATCATGTGTTTCTCTTGGATATGAAGCTAACTCGTTTGTTTCGCATGCAGTTGAAGCTAAATCATGTTTATCACAAGTTTCTGAATCTAAACCATTTGTTTCGCATGGATTTGTAGCTAAGCATTCTGATTCGCATTGATTTGAAGCTAAATCATGTGTTTCGCATGGATTTGAAGATAACTCGTCTGTTTCGCATGCAGTTGAAGCTAAATTACTTATATTCGCAAGCACTGAAGCCAAATCATTCGGTTCGCATGGATTTGAAGCTAAGCCTCTCCTTCGCATTAATATGATGCTATATCATGTGTTTCGCTTGTATTTGTAGCTAACTCGTTTGTTTCTCATGCAGTTGAAGCTAAATCATGTTTATCACAAGTGTCTGTATCTAAACCATCTGTTTCGCATGAATATTAAGATAAGCCATGTGTTTCGCATGAATTTGAAGCTAAATCATGCGTTTCGCATGGATTTGATGCTAATCCTTCTACTTCGCATTGATTTGAAGGTAAATCATGTGATTCGCATGGATTTGAAGATAACTCGTCTGTTTCGCATGCAGTTGAAGCTATATTACTTATATTCGCCAGCATTTGAAGCCGAATCATTCGGTTCGCAAGGATTTGAAGCTAAGCCTTCTACTTCGCATTGATTTGATGCTAAATTATGTGTTTCGCATGGATTTGAAGCTAAATTATGTGTTTCGATTGGATTTGACGCTAACTCGTTTGTTTATGCAGTTGAAGCTAAATTACGTATATCACAAGTATTTGAAACTTAATCATTCAGTTCGCATGGATTTGAAGCTAAGCCTTCTACTTCGCATTGATTTGAAGTTAAATCATGTGTTACGCTTGGATTTGAAGCTCACTCGTTTGTTTCGCCTGCATTTGAAGCTTAATCATGTATATCACATGTATTTGAAGGTAAACCATTTGTTTTGAGGCTAAATCAATTGTTTCGCATGGATTTGAAGCTGACTCGTTTGTTTGGCATGGATTTGAAGCTAAGCCTTTAACTTCGCATTGATTTGAAGCTAAATCATGTGTTTCGCATCAATTTGAAGATAACTCGTTCGTTTGGTCTGCATTTGAAGCTATTTCATTTATATCGCAAGTATTTGAATCTAAATCATGTGTTTCGCTCGGATTTGAAGATAAACCTTCTACTTCGCATGATTTGAAGCTAAATCATGTTTATCACAATTATCTGAATCTATACCATTTGTTTCGCTTGGATTTGAAGCTAAGCCTTCTACGTCGCACTGATTTGAAGCTAAATCATGTGTTTCGCATTAATTTGAAGATATCTCGTTCGTTTGGTCTGCATTTGAAGCTATTTCATTTATATCGCAAGTATTAGAATCTAAATCATGTGTTTCTCTTGGATCTGATGCCAACTCGCTTGATTCGCATCCAGTTGAAGCTAAATCATGTTTATCACAAGTATTTGAACATAAACCATTTGTTTTGCATGGATTTGAAGTTAAGCATTCTACGTCGCACTGATTTGAAGCTAAATCATGTGTTTCTCATGGATTTGGAGCTAACTCGTTTATGTCACCTGCATTTGAAGCTATATCACTTATATCACAAGTATCTGAAGCTAAATCATTTGTTTCTCAAAGATTTGAAGCTAAACCATCTACATGGCATTGATGTGAAGCTAAATCAATTGTATCGCTTGGATTTGACGCTAACTCGTTTGATTCGAATGCAGTTGAAGCCAAATCATGTTTATCACAAGCATTTGTAGCTAAACCATTTGTTTCGCATGGATTTGAAGCTAAGCCTTCTACTTCGCATTGATTTGATGTTAAATCATGTGTTTCCCTTGGATTTGAAGCTAACTCGTTTGATTCGCATTCAGTTGAAGCAAAATCATGTTTATCACAGGTATTTGTAGCTAAACAATTTGTTTCGCATTGATTTGATGCTAATCCTTCTACTTCGCATTGATTTGAAGGTAAATCATGTGATTCGCATGGATTTGAAGATAACTCGATTGTTTGACATGCAGTTGAATCTATATCACTTATATTCGCAAGTATCTGAATCCAAATAATTCGTTTCGCATGGATATAAAGCGAAGCCTTCTAATTCGCATTGATTTGAAGCTAAATCATGTGTTTCGCTTATATTTGAAGCTAACTCGTATGTTTCGCATGCAGTTGAAGCTAAATCATGTATATCACAAGTATTTGAAGCTGAACCATTTGTTTCGAATGAATATTAAGCTAAAAAATTGGTCTCGCATGAATATTAAGCTAAACCATGTGTTTCGCTTGAATTTGAAGCTAAATCATGTGTTTCGCATGGATTTGAAGCTAAGCCTTCTAGTTCGCATTGATCTGAAGCTAAATCATGTGTTTCGCTTGGATTTGATGCCAACTCGTTTGTTTCGCATGCAGTTGCAGCTAAATCATGTATATCACAAATATTTGAAGCTAAAACATTTGATTCGCTTGGATTTGAAACTAAACCTTGTACTTCGCGTTGATTTGAATCTAAATCATGTGTTTCGCATGGATTTGAATCTGAATCTATCTCGTTTGTTACGCCTGTATTCGAAGCTATGTCAATTACTTTCGCTAGTATTTGAAGCTCAATCATTCGTTTCGTATGGATTTGAAGCTACGCCTTCCACTTCGCATTGATTTGAAGTTGAATTATGTGTTTCCCTTGGATTGGAAGCTAACTCGTTTGTTTCGCCTGCATTTGAAGCTAAATCATGTATATCACAAGTACTTGAAGCTGAACCATTTGTTTTGCAAGAATATTAAGCTAAACCATGTGTTTCGCATGTATATTAAGCTAAACCATGGGTTTCGCTTGAATTTGAAGCTAAATCATGTGTTTCGCATGGATTTGAAGCTAACTCGTTTGTTTCGCCTGCATTTGAAGCTAAATCATGTATATCACAAGTATTTGAAACAAAACCATTTGATTTGCTTGGATTTGAAGCTAAACCATCTACTTCGCATTGATTTCAATCTAAATCATGTGCTTCGAATGGATTTGCTTCTAACTCGTTTGTTTCGCCAGCATTCGAAGATATATCACTTATATCGTATTTATTTGAAGCTAAGTCATTTGTTTCGCACGGATTTGAAGCTAATCCTTCTACTTCGCTATGATTTGAAGCCAAAGCATGTGTTTCGCATGGCTTTAAAGCTAACTCGTTTGTTTCGCCTGCATCTGAAGTTATATCACTTATATTCGCAAGTATTTGAAACTAAATCATTCGTTTCGCATGGATTTGAAGCTAACTCGTTTGTTTCGGCTGCATTTGAAGCTATATCACTTATATTCGCAAGCATTTGAAGCTAAATCATTCGTTTTGCATGGATTTGTAGCTAAACCTTCTATATCACATTGATTTGAAGCTAAACCAAGTTTGTCGCTTGGATTTGAAGCTGACTCGTCTGTTTCGCATGCAGTTCAAGCTAAATCATGTATATCACAAGTTTTTGAAGCTAAACCATTTGATTCGCATTGATTTACAGCTAAGCCTTCAACTTCGCATTGATTTGAAGCTAAATCATGTTTATCACAAGTTTCTGAATCTAAACCATTTGTTTCGCTTGGATTTGAAGCTGTGCCTTCTACGTCGAACTGATTTGAAGCTAAATCATGTGTTTCGCATGAATTTGAAGATAACTCGATCGTTCGTCTGCATTTGAAGTTATTTCATTCACTTGAATCTATATCACTTATATTCGCAAGTATTTGAAGCCAAATAATTCGTTTCGCATGTATTTGAAGCTAAGCCTTCTAATTCGCATTGATTTGAAGCTAAATCATGTGTTTCGCATGGATTTGAAGATAACTCGTCTGTTTCGCATGCAGTTGAAGCTAAATTACTAATATTCGCATGCACTGAAGCCAAATCATTCGGTTCGCATGGATTTGAAGCTAAGCCTCCTCCTTCGCATTAATATGATGCTATATCATGTGTTTCGCTTGTATTTGTAGCTAACTCGTTTGTTTCTCATGCAGTTGAAGCTAAATCATGTTTATAACAAGTGTCTGTATCTAAACCATCTGTTTCGCATGAATATTAAGCTAAGCCATGTGTTTCGCATGAATTTGAAGCTAAATCATGCGTTTCGCATAGATTTGATGCTAATCCTTCTACTTCGCATTGATTTGAAGGTAAATCATGTGATTCGCATGGATTTGAAGATACCTCGATTGTTTGACATGCAGTTGAATCTATATCACTTATATTCGCAAGTATCTGAAGCCAAATAATTCGTTTCGCATGGATATAAAGCTAAGCCTTCTACTTCGCATTGATTTGAAGCTAAATCATGTGATTCGCATGGATTTGAACCTCACTCGTTTGTTTCGCCTGCATTTGAAGCTATATCGTTTATGTCGCAAGTATTTCAAACTAAATCGTTTGTTTCGCATGGATTTGAACCTAACTCGTTTGCTTCGCTTCCAGCTGAAGCTAAATCATTTATATCGTAAATATTGAAGCTAAATCATTTGTTTCGCATGGATTTGAAGCTAAACCTTCTACCTCGCATTGATTTCAATATAAGACATGTGTTTCGCATGGATTTGAAGCTAACTCGCTTGTTTCGCTTCCAGTAGAAGCTAAATCATTTATATCGTAAGTAGTAGAAGCAAAATCATTTGTTTCGAATGGATTCGAAGCTAAACCTTCCACTTCGCATTGATTTGAAGCTAAATCAGGTGTTTCGCATGCATTTGAAGCTATATCTTCTATTCCGCAGTGATTCGAAGAGAAATCATGGGTTTCGCATGGGTTTGAAGCTAACTCGCTTGTTTCGCTTCCAGTTGCAGCTAAATCATATATATCGCAAGTATTTGGAGCTAAATCATTTGTTTCGCATGGATTTGAAGCTAAACCTTCTACTTCGCATTGACTTGACGCTAAATCTCTTGTTTCGCATGCTGTTGAAGCTAAATCATGTATGTCACAAGTATTTGAAGCTGAACCATTTGTTGCTCATGTATTTGAAGCTTCTACTTCGCATTGATTTGAAGTTAAATCCTGTGTTTCGCATGGATTTGAAGCTAACTCGTTTGTTTCGCATGCAGTTGAATCTAAATCATTTACGTCGCAAGTATTTGGAGCTAAATCATTTGTTTCGCATTGACTTGAAGCTAAACCTTCTACATCGCATTGATTTGAGGCTAAATCATGTGTTTCGAATGAATGTGAAGCTAACTCGTTTGTTACGCATGTATTTGAAGCTATATCGTTTATGTCACAAGTATTTCAAGCTAAACCATTTGTTTCGCATGGATTTGAAGCTAAGCCTTCTTCTTCGTATTGATTTGAAATTAAATCATGTGTTTCGCTTGGATTTGAAGCTAACTCGCTTGTTTCGCTTACAGTAGAAGCTAATCATTTATATCGTAAGTATTAGAAGCTAAATCATTTGTTTCGAATGGATTCGAAGCTAAACCTTCCACTTCGCATTGATTCGAAGAGAAATCATGGGTTTCGCATGATTTGAAGCTAACTCGCTTGTTTCGCTTCCAGTTGCAGCTAAATCATATATATCGCAAGTATTTGGAGCTAAATCATTTGTTTCGCATGGATTCGAAGCTAACCTTCTACTTCGCATTGATTTGAAGCTGAAACAAGTGTTTCGCATGAATTTTGAAGCAAAGTCGTTGGTTTCGCATGCAGATGAAGCTAAATCATGAGTATCACAAGTATTGAAGCAGAACCATTTGTTTCGCATGGATTTGAAACTAAGCCTTCTACTTCGCCTTGATTTGAAGCTGAATCATGTGTTTCGCTTGTATTTGAAGCTAATTCGTTTGTTTCGCTTGCAGTTGAAGCTGAATCATGTGTATCACAAGTATTTGAAGCTAAACAATCTGTTTCGAGTGGATTCGAAGATAAGCCTTCTACTTCGCATTGATTTGAAGCTAAATCATCTGTTTCGCATGCAGTGAAGCTAAATCATGTATGAAACAGGTATTTGAAGCTATACCATTTGTTTCGCATGGATTTGAAGCTAAGCCTTCTACTTCGCATTGTTTTGAAGCTAAATCATGTGTTTCGAAAGGATTTGTACGTAACTCGTTTGTTTCGCCTGCATTTGAAGCTAAATCATGAGTATCACAAGTATTTGAAGCTGAACCATTTGTTTCGCATGGATTTGAAACTGTGCCTTCTACTTCGCATTGATTTGAAGCTGAATCATGTGTTTCGCTTGTATTTGAAGCTAACTCGTTTGTTTCGCATGCAGTTGAACCTGAATCATGTATATCACAAGTATTTGAAGCTAAACCATTTGTTTCGCATGGATTCGAAGATGAGCCTTCTACTTCGCATTGATTTGGAGTTAAATCATATGTTTCGCATGGATTTGAAGCTAAACCTTCTACATCGCATTGATTTGAGCTAAATCATGTATTCCGCTTGTATTTGAAGCTAACTCGCTTGCTTCGCATGCAGTTGAAGCAAAATTATGTATATCACAAGTATTTGAAGCAAAACCATTTGTTTCCCATGGATTCGAATACCAGCCTTCTACTTCGCATGGATTTGAAGCTAGCTCGTTTGTTTCGCATGCAGTTGAAGCGAAATCATGAATATCACAAGTGCTTGAAGCTAAACCGGTTGATTCGCATGGATTTGAAGCTATTCCTTCTACTTCGCATTGATGTGAATATAAATGTTGTGTTTCGCTTGGATTTGAAGCTAACTCGTTTGTTTCGCTTGCTGTTGAATATAAATCATATATATCATAAGTATTTGAAGCTAAACCATTTGTTTCGCATGGATTAGAAGCTAAGCCTTCTACTTCGCGTTGACTTGATACTAAATCATGTTTTTCGCTTGGATTTGAAGCAAACTCGTTTGTTTCGCATGCATTTCAATCTATTTCATTTATATCGCAAGTATTTGAAGGTAACACATTTATTTCGCTTGGATTTGATACGAAGCCTTCTACTTCGCATTGATTTGCAGCTAAATCATATCTTTCGCTTGGATTTGAAGCTAACTCGTTGGTTTCGCATGCAGTTGAAGTTAAATCATGTATAAAACAAATATTTGAATCTAAACCATTTGTTTCGCATGGATTTGAAGCCAAGCCTTCTACTTCGCATTGATTCGAAGCTAAATCAAGTGTTCCGATAGGATTTCAAATAAGCCGTCTACTTCGCTTTGATTTGAATCTAAATCATGTGTCTCGCATTGATTTGAAGCTAAATCATGTGTTTCGCATGGATTTAAAGCTAACTCGTTTGTTTCGCCTGCATTTGAAGCTATTTCATTTAAACCGCAAGTATTTGAAGGAAAATCATTTTCTTCGCCTGGATTTGAAGATAAGCCATCTACTTCGCATTGATTTGAAGCTAAATCATGTGTTTCGCTTGTATTTGATACTAACTCGATTGCAACGCATGCAGTTGAAGCTAAATTATGTATATCACAAGTATTTGAAGCTAAACCATTTGTTTCGCATGGATTTGAAGATAAGCCTCCTACATCGCATTGATTTGAGCTAAATCATGTATTTCGCTTGTATTTGAAGCTAACTCGCTTGCTTCGCATTCAGTTGAAGCTTAATTATGAATGTCACAAGTATTTGAATCTAAACCATTCGTTTCGCATGGATTTGAAGCTAAGGCATCTACTTCTCATTGATTTGATGCTACATTATGTGTTTCGCATGGATTTGAAGCTAAATTATGTGTTTCGATTGGATTTGACGCTAACTCGTTTGTTTCGCATGCAGTTGAAGCTAAATCATGTATATCGCAAGTATTTGAAGCTAAACCATTAGTTTCGCATGGATTTGAAGATAAGCCTTATACTTCGCATTGATTTGAAGCTAAATCATGTATTTCGTGTGGATTTGAAGCTAACTCGTTTGTTTCTCCTGCATTTGAAGCAAAATCATGTATATCACACATATTTGAAGCTAATACAATGGTTTCGCATGGATTCGATGATCAGCCTTCTATTTCGCATAGATTTGAAGCTAAATCGTGTGTTTCGCATGGATTTGGAGCTAACTCGTTTGTTTCGCATGCAGTTGAAGCTAAGTCATGAATATCACAAGTATTTGAAACTAAACCATTTGATTCGCATGGACTTGAAGCTATGCCTTCTACTTCGCATTGATTTGAAGCTAAACCATTTGTTTCGCATGGATTCGAAAATAAGCCTTCTACTTCGCATTGATTTCAAAGTAAATCATGTGTTTCGCTTGAACTTGAAGTTAACATGTTTGTTTCACAAGCAGTTGATGCTAAATCATGTATATCACAATTATTTGAAGCTGAACCATTTGTTTCGAATGAATATTCTGCTAAACCATGTGTTTCGAATAAATTTGAAGCTAAATCATGAGTTTCGCATGGATTTGAAGCTAACTCGTTAGTTTTGCATGCTGTTGAAGCTAAATCATGTATATCACAAGTATTTGAAGCTAAAGCAATTGTTTCGCATGGATTTGAAGATAAGCCTTCTACTTTGCATTGATTTGAAGCTAAATCAAGTGTTTCGCTTGTATTTGAAGCTAACTCGTTTGTTTCGCACGCAGTTGAAACTAAATCATGTATATCACAAGAATTTGAAGCTAAACCATTTGTTTCGCAAGAATTTGAAGCTAAGCCTTCTACTTCGCATTGATTTGAAGTTAAATCATATGTGTCCTTTGGATTTGAAGATAACTCGTTTGTTTCGCATGCAGTTGAAGCTATATCACTTATGTTCGCAAGTATTTGAAGCTAAATCATGTGTTTCGCTCGGATTTAAAGCTGAGCCTTCTACTTCCCATTGATTTGATGCTAAATCATATGTTCCGCACGGATTTGAAGCTAACTGTTTGTTCCGCCTGCATTTGAAGCTATATCACATATATTGCGAGTATTTGAAGCTAAATCATTTGTTTCGCATGGATTTGAAGCTGACTCGTTTGTTTCGCATGGATTTGAAGCTAAGCCGTTAACTTCGCATTGATTTGAAGCTAAATCATGTGTTTCGCATGAATTTCAAGATAATTCGTTTGTTTCGCATGCGGTTGAAGCTAAATCATGTATATCACAAGTATTTTCAGCTAAACCATTTGATTCGCATGGATTTGAAACTAAGCCTTCCACTTCCCATTGATTTGAAGCTAAATCATGTGACTCGCATGGATTTGAACCACACTCGTTCGTTTCACCTGCATTTGAAACTAAATCATGTATATCACAAGTATTTGAAGCTATACCATTTGTTTCGCATGGATTTGAAGATAATCCTTCTACTTCGCATTGATATTTAGCTAACTCGATTGTTTCGCCTGCACTTGAAGCTATATCACTTATATCGCTATTATCTGAAGATAAATCATTTGTTTCTCTTGTATTTGTAGCTAAGCCTTCTACATCGCATTGATTTGAAGCTAAATCATGCGTTTCGCATGGATTTTAAGCTAACCCGTTTGTTTTACCTGCATTTCAAGCTATATCACTTATATCGCAATTATCCGAAAATAAATCATTTGTTTCTCATGTATTTGTAGCTAAGCATTCTACTTCGCATTGATTTGAAGTTAAATCATGTGCTTCCCCTGGATTTGAAGCTAACTCGCTTGTTTCACATACAGTTGAAGCTAAATCATGTATACACATGTATTTGATGCTAAACCATATGTTTCTCTTGGATTTGAAGCTAACTCGTATGTTTCGCGTGCAGTTGAAGCTAAATCATGTATTTCACAAGTATTTGAAGTTAAACCATTTGATTCAAATGGATTTGAAGCTAAGCCTACTACTTCGGATTGTTTTGAAGCTAAATCATGTGTTTCGCATGGATTTGTAGCTAACTCGTTTGTTTCGCACGCAGTTGACGCTAAATCGTGTATATCACGATTATTTGAAGCTATTCCATTTGATTCGCATGGATTTGAGACGAAGCCTTCTGCTTCGCATTGAGTTGAAGCTGAAACATGCATTTCGCATGGATTTGAAGCTAACTCGTTTTTTTCGCCTGCATTTGGAGCTATATCACTTATATTCGCCAGTATTTGAAGGTCAATCATTCGTTTCGCATGGATTTGAAGCTAACTCGTTTGTTTCGCCTGCATTTGAAGCTATATCACTTATATTCGCAAGTATTTGAAGGTCAATCATTCGTTTCGCATGGATTTGAAGCTAATCCTTCTACTTCGCATTCATTTGAACCTAAATCATGCGTTTCGCATGGATTTCAAGCTATATCACTTATATTCGCAAGTATTTGAAGTTCAATCATTCGTTTCGCATCGATTCGAAGCTAATCCTTCTACTTCGGATTGTTTTGAAGCTAAATCATGTGTTTCGCATGGATTTGTAGCTAAGTCGTTTGATTCGCCTGCATTTGAAGCTATATCACTTATATGGCAAGTGTTTGAAGCTAAATCATTTGTGTCGCATGGGTTTGAAGCTAAGCCTTCTACTTCGGATGGATTTGAAGCTAAATCATGTGTTTCGCTTGGATTTAAAACTAACTTGTTTGTTTCGCATGCAGTTGAAACTAAATCATGTATATCACAAGTATTTGAAGCAAAACCATTTGTTTCGCATGAATATTAAGCTGAACCATGTGTTTCGAATGAATTTGAAGCTAAATCATGTGTTTCACTTGGATTTGAAGCTAACTCGATTGTTTCGCATACAATTGAATCTAAATCATGTATATCACAAGTATTTGAAGCTGGACCACTTGTTTCGCATGCATTTGAAGCTAAATCAATTATACGGCACGTATTTGAAGATAAATCATTCGTTTCGCATGCATTTGAAGCTAAGCCTTCTAGTTCGGATGGATTTGAAACTAAATCATGCGTTTCGCTTGGATTTAAAACTAACTCGTTTGTTTCGCTTGCAGTTGAAACTTAATCATGTATATCACAAGTATTTGAAGCTGAACCATTTGTTTCGCACGAATATTAAGCTAAACCATGTGTTTCGAATGAATTTGAAGCTAAATCATTTGTTTCCCTTGGATTTGAAGCTAACTCGTTTGCTCCGCATGCAGTTGAAGCTAAATCGTGTATATTTCAAGTATTTCAAGCTAAACCATTTGTTTCGCATGGATTTGATGCTAAGCCTTCTTCTTCGCATTGATTTGAAGTTAAATCATGTGTTACGCTTGGATTTGAAGCTCACTCGTTTGTTTCGCCTGCATTTGAAGCTTAATCATGTACATCACAAGTATTTGAAGATAAACCATTTGTTTTGAAGCTAAATCATGTGTTTCCCTTGGATTTGAAGCTAACTCGTTTGTTTCGCCTGCATTTGAAACTATATCACTTATATCGCAAGCAATTGAAGATAAATCGTTCGTTTAGCATGGATTTGAAGCTAAGCCTTCTACATCGCATTGATTTGAAGCTAAATCATGCATTTCGCATGGATTCGAAGCTATCTCGTTTGATTCGCTTGCTGTTGAAGCAAAATTACGCATATCACAAGTATTTGAAACTAAACCATTTGTTTCGCATGGATTCGAAGATCTGCCTTCTAGTTCGCATTGATTTGAAGCTAAATCACGTGTTTCGCATAGATTAGAAGCTAACTCGTTTGTTTAACATTCATTTGAAGCTATATCACTTCTATCGCAAGTATTTGAAGCTAAATCATGTGTTTCGCATGTATTTGAAGATAAGCCTTCTACTTCGCATTGATTTCAAGCTAAATCATGTGTTTCACATGCTTTTGAAGCTAACTCGAATGTTTCGCATGCAGTTGAAGGTAAATCATGTACATCACAATTATTTGATGCTAAACCATTTGTTTCGCATGAATTTGAAGCTAAACCATCTACAACGCATTGATTTGTAGCTAAATCAATTGTTTCGCTTGTATTTGAAGCTAGTTCGTTTGCTTCGCATGCAGTTGAAGCTAAATCATGTATATCACAAGTATTTGAAGCTAAACCATTTGATTCCCATGGATTTGATGCTAAGCCTTCTAGTTCGCATCGATTTGAAGCTAAATCATGTGTTTCGCATGGATTTGAAGCTAACTCGTATTTTTCGCCTGCATTTGAAGCTATATCACTTATATCGTAAGTATCTGAAGCTAAATCATTTGTTTCTCATGGATTTGAAGCTAAACCTTCTACTTCGCATTGATTTAAAGTCAAATCATGTGTTTCGCATGGATTTGAAGCTAACTCGTTTGTTTCTCCTGCATTTGAAGCAAAATCATGTATATCACAAGTATTTGAAGCTAAACAATTTTTTATTCCCATGGATTTGCTGCTAAGCCTTTTACTTCGCATTGATATGGAGCTAAATCATGTGATCAGCATGGATTTAAAGCTAACTCGTTTGTTTCGCCTGCATTTGAATCCGAATCATGTATATCACAAATATTTGAAGCTAAATCATTTGTTTCTCATGGATTTGAAGCTAAGCCTTCTACTTCGCTTCGATTTGAAGCTCAATCATGTCATTCACAGAGATTAGAAGCTAACTCAATTGTTTCACCTGCATATGAAGCTATATCACATATATTCGCATGTATTGGTAGTTAAACCATTCGTTTCGCATGGATTTGAAACTAACCCATCTACTTCGCATGAATTTGAAGCTAACTCGCTTGTTTCGCATGCAGCTGAAGCTAAATCGTGTATATCACAAGTATTTACAGCTAAACCATTTGATTCGCATGGATTCACTCGTTCGTTTCGCCTGCATTTGAAACTAAATCATGTATATCACAAGTATTTGAAGCTATACCATTTGTTTCGCCTGGATTTGAAGATAAACCTTCTACTTCGCATTGATATGAAGCTAACTCGATTGTTTCGCCTGCACTTGAAGCTATATCACTTATATCGCTATTATCTGAAGATAAATCATTTGTTCCTCTTGTATTTGTAGCTAAGCCTTCTACATCGCATTGATTTGAAGCTAAATCATGCGTTTCGCATGGATTTTAAGCTAACCCGTTTGTTTTACCTGCATTTCAAGCTATATCACTTATATCGCAATTATCCGAAAATAAATCATTTGTTTCTCATGTATTTGTAGCTAAGCATTCTACTTCGCATTGATTTGAAGTTAAATCATGTGATTCCCCTGGATTTGAAGCTAACTCGCTTGTTTCACATACAGTTGAAGCTAAATCATGTATACACATGTATTTGATGCTAAACCATATGTTTCTCTTGGATTTGAAGCTAACTCGTATGTTTCGCGTGCAGTTGAAGCTAAATCATGTATTTCACAAGTATTTGAAGTTAAACCATTTGATTCAAATGGATTTGAAGCTAAGCCTACTACTTCGGATTGTTTTGAAGCTAAATCATGTGTTTCGCATGGATTTGTAGCTAACTCGTTTGTTTCGCACGCAGTTGACGCTAAATCGTGTATATCACGATTATTTGAAGCTATTCCATTTGATTCGCATGGATTTGAGACGAAGCCTTCTGCTTCGCATTGAGTTGAAGCTGAAACATGCATTTCGCATGGATTTGAAGCTAACTCGTTTTTTTCGCCTGCATTTGGAGCTATATCACTTATATTCGCCAGTATTTGAAGGTCAATCATTCGTTTCGCATGGATTTGAAGCTAACTCGTTTGTTTCGCCTGCATTTGAAGCTATATCACTTATATTCGCAAGTATTTGAAGGTCAATCATTCGTTTCGCATGGATTTGAAGCTAATCCTTCTACTTCGCATTCATTTGAACCTAAATCATGCGTTTCGCATGGATTTCAAGCTATATCACTTATATTCGCAAGTATTTGAAGTTCAATCATTCGTTTCGCATCGATTCGAAGCTAATCCTTCTACTTCGGATTGTTTTGAAGCTAAATCATGTGTTTCGCATGGATTTGTAGCTAAGTCGTTTGATTCGCCTGCATTTGAAGCTATATCACTTATATGGCAAGTGTTTGAAGCTAAATCATTTGTGTCGCATGGGTTTGAAGCTAAGCCTTCTACTTCGGATGGTTTTGAAGCTAAATCATGTGTTTCGCTTGGATTTAAAACTAACTTGTTTGTTTCGCATGCAGTTGAAACTAAATCATGTATATCACAAGTATTTGAAGCAAAACCATTTGTTTCGCATGAATATTAAGCTGAACCATGTGTTTCGAATGAATTTGAAGCTAAATCATGTGTTTCACTTGGATTTGAAGCTAACTCGATTGTTTCGCATACAATTGAATCTAAATCATGTATATCACAAGTATTTGAAGCTGGACCACTTGTTTCGCATGCATTTGAAGCTAAATCAATTATACGGCACGTATTTGAAGATAAATCATTCGTTTCGCATGCATTTGAAGCTAAGCCTTCTAGTTCGGATGGATTTGAAACTAAATCATGCGTTTCGCTTGGATTTAAAACTAACTCGTTTGTTTCGCTTGCAGTTGAAACTTAATC
Source organism: Megalopta genalis (assembly GCF_051020955.1). Classification (NCBI taxonomy): domain Eukaryota; kingdom Metazoa; phylum Arthropoda; class Insecta; order Hymenoptera; family Halictidae; genus Megalopta; species Megalopta genalis. Next base: position 252,873 of record NW_027476204.1, on the reverse strand, counting down.
ATGTATATCACAAGTATTTGAAGCTGAACCATTTGTTTCGCACGAATATTAAGCTAAACCATGTGTTTCGAATGAATTTGAAGCTAAATCATTTGTTTCCCTTGGATTTGAAGCTAACTCGTTTGCTCCGCATGCAGTTGAAGCTAAATCGTGTATATTTCAAGTATTTCAAGCTAAACCATTTGTTTCGCATGGATTTGATGCTAAGCCTTCTTCTTCGCATTGATTTGAAGTTAAATCATGTGCTACGCTTGGATTTGAAGCTCACTCGTTTGTTTCGCCTGCATTTGAAGCTTAATCATGTACATCACAAGTATTTGAAGATAAACCATTTGTTTTGAAGCTAAATCATGTGTTTCCCTTGGATTTGAAGCTAACTCGTTTGTTTCGCCTGCATTTGAAACTATATCACTTATATCGCAAGCAATTGAAGATAAATCGTTCGTTTAGCATGGATTTGAAGCTAAGCCTTCTACATCGCATTGATTTGAAGCTAAATCATGCATTTCGCATGGATTCGAAGCTATCTCGTTTGATTCGCTTGCTGTTGAAGCAAAATTACGCATATCACAAGTATTTGAAACTAAACCATTTGTTTCGCATGGATTCGAAGATCTGCCTTCTAGTTCGCATTGATTTGAAGCTAAATCACGTGTTTCGCATAGATCAGAAGCTAACTCGTTTGTTTAACATTCATTTGAAGCTATATCACTTCTATCGCAAGTATTTGAAGCTAAATCATGTGTTTCGCATGTATTTGAAGATAAGCCTTCTACTTCGCATTGATTTCAAGCTAAATCATGTGTTTCACATGCTTTTGAAGCTAACTCGAATGTTTCGCATGCAGTTGAAGGTAAATCATGTACATCACAATTATTTGATGCTAAACCATTTGTTTCGCATGAATTTGAAGCTAAACCATCTACAACGCATTGATTTGTAGCTAAATCAATTGTTTCGCTTGTATTTGAAGCTAGTTCGTTTGCTTCGCATGCAGTTGAAGCTAAATCATGTATATCACAAGTATTTGAAGCTAAACCATTTGATTCCCATGGATTTGATGCTAAGCCTTCTAGTTCGCATCGATTTGAAGCTAAATCATGTGTTTCGCATGGATTTGAAGCTAACTCGTTTTTTTCGCCTGCATTTGAAGCTATATCACTTATATCGTAAGTATCTGAAGCTAAATCATTTGTTTCTCATGGATTTGAAGCTAAACCTTCTACTTCGCATTGATTTAAAGTCAAATCATGTGTTTCGCATGGATTTGAAGCTAACTCGTTTGTTTCTCCTGCATTTGAAGCTATATCACATATATTCGCAAGTATTGGTAGTTAAACCATTCGTTTCGCATGGATTTGAAACTAACCCATCTACTTCGCATGAATTTGAAGCTATGTCATATGTTTCGCATGGATTTGAAGCTAAGCCTTCTACTTCGCATTGATTTGAATCTAAATCATGTGTTTTGCATGGATTTGAAGCTAACTCGTTTGTTTCGCCAGCATTTGAAGCTATATCACTTATATTCGCAAGTATTTGAATGTCAATTATTCGTTTCGCATGGATTTGAACCTAAGCCTTCTACTTCGCATTGATTTGAGGCTAAATCATGTGCTTTGCATGGATTTGCAGCTAACTCGTTTGATTCGCATGCAGTTGAAGCTAAATCATGTTTATCACAAGTATCTGAATCTAAACCATCTGTTTCGCATGAATATTAAGCTGAACCATGTGTTTTTCATGAATTTGAAACTATATCATGTGTTTCGCATGGATTTGAAGCTAACTCGATTGTTTCGCCTGCACTTGAAGCTATATCACTTATATCGCTATTATCTGAAGATAAATCATTTGTTTCTCTTGTATTTGTAGCTAAGCCTTCTACATCGCATTGATTTGAAGCTAAATCATGCGTTTCGCATGGATTTTAAGCTAACCCGTTTGTTTTACCTGCATTTCAAGCTATATCACTTATATCGCAATAATCCGAAAATAAATCATTTGTTTCTCATGTATTTGTAGCTAAGCATTCTACTTCGCATTGATTTGAAGTTAAATCATGTGCTTCTCCTGGATTTGAAGCTAACTCGCTTGTTTCACATACAGTTGAAGCTAAATCATGTATACACATGTATTTGATGCTAAACCATATGTTTCTCTTGGATTTGATGCTAACTCGTATGATTCGCGTGCAGTTGAAGCTAAATCATGTATTTCACAAGTATTTGAAGTTAAACCATTTGATTCAAATGGATTTGAAGCTAAGCCTACTACTTCGCGTTGATTTGAAGCTAAATCATGTGTTTCGCTTGGATTTGAAGATAACTCGTTTGTTTTGCCTGCCTATGAAGCTATATCACTTATATTCGCATGTATTTGAAGCAAAACCTTTATTTTCGCATGGTTTTGAACCCAAACCATTTGTTTCTCATGAATTTGAAACTATATCATGTGTTTCGCATGGATTTGAAGCTAACTCGTTTATTTCGTCTGTATTTGAAGCAAAATCATGTATATCACAAGTATTTGAAGCTAAACCATATGGTTCGTATTGAGTTGAACCTAAGCCTACTAATTCGCATTGATTTGAAGTTAAATCATGTGTTTTCCTTGGATTTGGAGCTAACTCGTTTGACTCGAATGCAGTTGAAGCTATGTCACGTTTATCAAAATTATCTGAATCTAAACCATCTGTTTCCGAAGAATATGATGCTAAACCAGGTGGTTCGCATGAATGGGAAGCTATATCATGTGTTTCGCTTGGATTTGAAGCTAACTCGTTTGTTTCGCATGCATTTGAAGCTAAATCATGTATATCACAAGTATTTGAAGCTAAAACATTTCATTCGCATGGATTCGAAGATCAGCCTTATGCTTCGCATTGATTTGAAGCTAAATCATGTGTTTAGCATTTATTTGAAGCTAACTCGTTTGATTCGCTTGCTGTTGAAGCAAAATCACGCATATCACAAGTATTTGAAACTAAACCATTTGTTTCGCATGGATTCGAATATCTGCCTTCTAGTTCGCATTGATTTGAAGCTAAATCACGTGTTTCGCATAGATTAGAAGCTAACTCGTTTGTTTCGCATTCATTTGAAACTATATCACTTCTATCGCAAGTATTTGAAGCTAAATCATGTGTTTCGCATGTATTTGAAGATAAGCCTTCTACTTCGCATTGATTTCAAGCTAAATCATGTGTTCCGCTAGGATATGAAGATAAGCCATCTACTTCGCTTTGATTTGAATCTAAATCATGTGTCTCGCATTGATTTGAAGCTAAATCATGTATATCACAAGTATTTGATGCTAAACCATTTGATTCCCATGGATTTGAAGCTAAGCCTCCTACTTCGCATTGATTTGAAGCTAAATCATGTGTTTCGCATGCATTTCAATCTAAATCGTGTATATCACAAGTATTTGAAGCTAAACCATTTGATTCACATCGATTTGAAGCTAAGCATGCTACTTCGCATTTATTTGAAGCTAAATCATGTGTTTCGCATGGATTTGAAGCTAACTCGTATGTTTCGCATGCATTTGAAGCTAAATCATGTATATCACAAGTATTTGAAGCGGAACCATTTGATTCGGAGCTAAGCCTTCTACTTCGCCTTGATTTGGACCTAAATCATGTGATCCGCATGGATTTAAAGCTAACTCGTTTGTTTCGCCTGCATTTGAATCTAAATCATGTATATCGCAAATATTTGGAGCTGAACCATTTGTTTCGCATGGATTTGCAGCTAAATCATGTGTTTCCCTTAGATTTGCAGCTAACTCGTTGTTTGGTATGCAGTTGAAGCTAAATCATGTATATCACAAGTATTGGAAGCTAAACAATTTGTTTCGTATGGATTTGAAGCTAAGCCTTCTTCTTCGTATTGATTTGAAATTAAATCATGTGTTTCGCTTGGATTTGAAGCTGACTCGTTTGTTTCGCATGCAGTGGAAGCTAAATTATGTATATCACAAGTATTTGAAGCTGAACCATTTGCTACGCATGAATATTAAGCTAAACCATGTGTTTCGCATGGATTTGAAGCTATGCCTTCTACTTCGCATTGATTTGAATCTAAATCATGCATTTCGCATGGATTTGAAACTAAACCATTTGTTTCGCATGGATTTGAAGCTAACCCTTCTACATCGCATTGATTTGAGCTAAATCATTTGTTTCGCCTGCATTTGAAGCTTAATCATGTATATCACAAGTATTTGAAGGTAAACCATTTGTTTTGAAGCTAAATCATGTGTTTCCCTTGGATTTGAAGCTAACTCGTTTGTTTCGCCTGCATTTGAAACTATATCACTTATATCGCAAGCATTTGATGCTAAATCGTTCGTTTAGCATGGATTTGAAGCTAAATCATGCATTTCGCATGGATTTGAAACTAAACCATTTGTTTCGCATGGATTCTAAGATCTGCATTCTAGTTCGCATTCATTTGAAGCTATATCACTTCTATCGCAAGTATTTGTAGCTAAATCATGTGTTTCGCATGTATTTGAAGATAAGCCTTCTACTTCGCATTGATTTCAAGCTAAATCATGTGTTTCGCATGCATTTGAAGCTAACTCGATTATTTCACATGCAGTTGAAGGTAAATCATGTACATCACAAGTATTTGAAGATAAACCATTTGATTCCCATGGATTTGATGCTAAGCCTTCTACATCGCATTGATTTGAGCTAAATCATTTTTTTCGCTTGCATTTGAAGCTAACTCGCATGCTTCGCATGCAGTGGAAGCTAAATTATGTATATCACAAGTATTTGAAGCTAAACCATTTGCTTCGCACGAATATTAAGCTAAATCACGTGTTTCGCACGGATTTGAAACTAACTCGGTTGTTTCGCCTGCATTTGAATCTAAATCATGTATATCACAAGTATTTGTACCTAAACCATTTGTTTGCATGGATTCGTAGACAAGCCTTCTACTTCGCATTGATTTGAAGCTAAATCATGTGTATCGCATGGATTTGAAGCTAAATCATGTGTTTCCCTTGGATTTGAAGCTAACTCGTATGTTTCGCATGAAGTTGAAGCCAAATCATGTATAAAATAAGTATTTCAAGCTAAATCATTTGTTTCGCATGGATTTCAAGTTGACACGTTTGTTTCGCATGGATTTGAAGCTAAGCCTTCTACTTCGCATTGATTTGAAGCTAAATCATGCATTTCGCATGAATTTGAAGCTAACTGTTTGTTCCGCCTGCATTTGAAGCTATATCACTTATATCGCAAGTATTTGAAGATAAATCATTTGTTTCGCATGGATTTGAAGCTAAGCCTTCTACTTCGCATTGATTTGAAGCTGAATCATGTGTTTCGCTTGGATTTGAATCTAACTCGTTTGTTTCGCATGCAGTTGAAACTAAATCATGTATATCACAAGTATTTGAAGCTAAACCATTTGTTTCGAATGGATTTGAAGCCATGCCTTCTACTTCGCATTTATTTGAAGCAAAATAATGTGTTCCGCATGGATTTCAATATAACTCGTTTGTTTCGCATGCAGTTGAAGCTAAATCATGTATATCACAAGGTAGAGTTCAAGTCTCACGTTGTGCCGGTCAGAAAGATACCGAGGCCTCCACCACCCACCGAACGGCGACGTTCGTTGTCACTGACGGACATGGCGTCCCAGACGCAGGTGCAGGAAGACTTTGAGGTTGCTTTTCACTCGGAAAGTGAGATGCGACCGACTTCTGAAGCGGCACATACGCAGAAAAGGAAGAGGCTAGACAGCATGTCTGATCTCAGCGAGGACGACACAGCTGTAGTTGAAACTAATCTGTTGGCTGACGTCACTATCCAATTGAGAAAACTTATAGCCTGCACCAAGGCGGTACAGTCGTTTTGTAGGTCACAGGACAGCGTAAACCCCAATTTATCACTACTGGTGAGCTCGTTGGCCAAGGAAACGAACTCTTTAAAATGTTCACGAAGGAGGTCCTTACCAAAGGAAGACTCGAGACACGCGAGGATGTCGGTAATACGACCCGCGCCTCTTTAATCGACGATGGCTCCACTCGTCCTCCTCTCCCCAAAGCATATAGGACTATGGGTACGCAAACCGCAGACCCGGAAGCGGTGGATCGTGGGGAGGTCGCAAGATGGGCGCGAAAGGAACTCAACTTTGATGAGCTCCACAAGCTCATTCGATTCCTTTGCTCACTGAAAAGTTGATGATAACGCAAGCCCGATGAAAGACACGATTGACATCGCCTGCTTCACACCGGCGGATCTACGTACCACAGACGGAACTACGCGCAGAATCCTTCAGAAGATGGCATGTCTCGACGATATCCTTGTCCAGGAGGCCCGCAAGGGAGAGGTCGCCCACCTCCAGACCACTACCTCTATTCCAAGCAAAAGCGGCGGTATGACAAGGAAATCCAGGACCCACTTCTTTCTTATCCATAAGGATAATGAGAAGGACACTATCGACTTGCACGTGGTATACGAGTGCCTCAGGAAAATGGCGCACCTAAGTACGGATACTTCGGCTGGAAATCACGTTGATTTGCCCCGACGAAGTAAGTATAAATATTAGCAGGAAACTTGTTGAATTGATCTTCTCACAGAGCAACTTGATGATCCACCTCCGCTCAAGTAAGGGAGGGGGACCAGACATAAAAATGATCAAAAGCTCTGACGGCACTGGTAAGCCCGCGACGGAAACCATTACCATATCCAGTAACGGACAAACATACGCTGACATGCTGCGTTCTGTTAAAAAGAACGTCGACGTTAACCGAGAGGGGATTGACATCGCTTACGTCAAAGCGAACCTGAAAAGAGACCTAGTTATCTCTGTCAAGGGTGACCGAGGGAAGGTAACAGGACTCTCCGCACTAATTAATAAAAAGATTGCCGGAGTTAAAGCGAAAATATCAACCCGCAATACAAAAACTCTCCACCTTAAGGGTTTAGACGGGGATGTTACGACCGAGGACATATCGAGTACACTATACAAGATGCTGGGCTCGACCTTGGATCCTCAGGAAGTTCAGGTGAAAGCCCTTCGTCCTGGGTGCGCGGGTAGCCAAAATGCTACCGTCATCACTTCCACTAAAAACGCGGAAAGGCTCCTAAAGGTGAAACGCTTCAGGGTTGGATGGGGCCTCTGTCGTGTGGTTGAACGGATAGAGGTCACCCAATGTTACAGGTGCCGCGAATACGGTCATCGCAGCTCAACATGTAAAAATGCGGACAGGTCTAAGAGCTGCCGCAGGTGCGGTGACCTTGGACACATGGAGAAATCCTGCACTAATGCGGAAAAATGCCTTAATTGCAGTATGCAGGGCCACAGGGACGGGACTCTCAAGTGCCCTGCATACTGCAAGGCACTCAACGAAGCCCGCGAGAAACGCAACAATGACAAAGGGGTTAAAGCCAAACCACCAACTGACGGCTCCATGAACGACGCAAAAAAACCGAAGACGAATAAATTGACGAACTCGGGCAGGACACCGAAACAACCTAAGGGAGGTAAATTTAGTACCGACTCAAGCTCACCTATAGTGAGCCTTGATTGTAAAGACGCATCGACAGCCCTGAGAGAGGCCGATGCTGATAAACAGACGACTAACCCCACTCCAAGGGCAAACAAGGATAAGGACGCAAGGGTGACGCTGGTCCCCAGAAGTGCCTCCGATATATTTAGCGAGGATTTCTCCAGGGTACTCTTACCCTCCGGAGGCGAGACGCTAATACAAGCACCCGAAAAGGGCTACGACGATAAGGGCTAACTCCTTTGTCCATTACTCTTGGACCCTTCATTATTGTTAACAAGTTCACTGTTCACATGCAAGGGAAACATAATAAGAAGGCGTCTAAGGACACTCACCTAAACTTATTACAAATCAACCTGCACAATTGTAGATTAGCGCACGACCTGCTCCAACAAAATGCAATCGACCTTGACATCGACGTGGTTTTGATTTCTGAACCATGGCGGATACTAGACCATTGGTTCGGGGCCAGGGATGGCAGAGCGGTCATATGGATTACTGCTAGGGCGACTGAGAGGTTTTCGTCTATCCAACGTCTGGCCAGCATAGACGGATGCGTGGTGATACAGCTCAACGATATAACAGTTGTTAGCTGCTACTACACGCCGAACATGCGATTGGACAATTTTATGACGCACTTGCATAACCTTGAACATCTGATAAGCACCCTGGATCGCGAACACCTGATCGTGGCAGGTGACTTCAATTCAAAATCACCAGCCTGGGGGTCGGCTAAGTCGGATGCACGGGGCACCGCCACCCTCGAAATGGCAAACCGTGTCCGGATTTGCCCGGTGGTCAGTGAAGGGAAGTTCACGTTTGAGAGGAATGTTCACCACTCTCTGATCGACATCATGTTCTGCGTCTACGCCATGCTCCGGAAGCTGGTGTCAAGCGTCATATTTAACACGGAAACAGCCTCGGATCACCGTTATGTTAGACACGTATTCTCCGGTGAAAACATCTTCCACAAAAAAGCGCCTAGGCCTGGAGTGGTTGATGTGGATAAATTCCTGGCGCTATACAGCAGGGCTACGGCATTGGTCTCTCCTTTCCTTATGGAGACGGCTATTTAGCTTCAAATGCATGCGAAAGAAACGAGTTAACTTAAAATCCAAGCGAATCACATGATTTAGCTTCACATCAATGCAAAGTATGATTAAAATACTTGTGATATACATTTTTCTACGGGACCCTGAGGTCCTGATTTATGATATCCCGAAAGGGATGGGCAAGGAGGAAATTGCCTCCAGTCTTTGGAGGCAAAACCTCTCTGAGGCGTCCCAGAAGGATGTGCCTTCGGGTGTTCGGGTCAGTCGCATGGCTGGCAAGACCCCGGAGACAGCCAACTGGGTAGTGGCCGTCAGTCCGCAGATTCGTCGGCGGCTGGCGCAGAGAGGGGACCGGGTGTACCTCGGGTGGAGTCCCTGTCGTGTGCGGGACTTCATACAGGTCACCCGATGCTATAAGTGCCAGTGCTTCGGGCACACGGCGAAGCGCTGCAAATTCAAAGAGGATGTCTGCGGACATTGTGCCGAAAAAGGACACGGTTATGCGCTCTGTAGCAGGAAGAGCAAGCCCCCGGTTTGCTCCAACTGTAAAGACAGAGGGCGACCATTCGAACATAAGTCGCGAGACCCGGCCTGCGCCTCCTATCAGGAAGCGCTGGTTTTGGAGATGTCTCGCATTAGACAAGAATAATTTGAACTTGAATGGATAGTACAAACGACCGGCGACGCTCGAGAGTCATACGGGTCATGCAGCATAACATGCAGCGAGCCCGAAACGTGACCGACGAAGTCCGGACTGAGATGCATAGGCGAGGGGTAGATGTGTTGCTTGCACAAGAGCCATATAGCTGGCGGGGTACCGTGCCCGGGCTAGGCTTGAGAACGAGGCTGATCACGGCAGGCGATCCGGTGATGGCTGCAATAGCGGTCAGAAACCCGGATCTAACCGTGGTCAAAGTCTCTAACTTGTGCGACACGCATTTGACCTGTGCCAGCATCTCGGGTTCGTTTGGGAGCTTCTTCCTGATCAGCCAGTACTTTCAATGGTCCGATGACGTTGAATCGGGTCTGGCGCGGTTGGAGAGAGCTCTTTCCGCACTAAGGCATAACCGAGTCATTATCTCTGCCGACGTTAACGCAAAATCAGCCCAGTGGGGCAGTGCGGAGACGGACGTGAGAGGCCGTAAACTTGAAGAGTTTATCGTGAGCCATGGCTTGGTTGTCTTGAACGAGGCTGGAAACGCTCCGACGTTTTCCAGCCCTAGTGGACAGTCTTACATCGACGTCACACTATCGACACCTGACATTTGCGACAAGGTGCGAGGTTGGAAGGTCCGCGAGGACCTGACGACCAGCGACCACCGAGTCATAGAGTTCACTTTGAGTTTTTGCGCCGAGGACGGTGCTGCCGAAATTTGTAGTAGCGACAGCAGCACCAACCGGAACGGATTATTACCAAGGTTCCGACTCCGAAGCGCGAAATGGCCCGAGTTCGACAAGGCGCTGCAGGAAAGTAAGAGGAGTATATCCCCCAATCCATTGAATAATAAGTCGAACATCTAGCACAGGAGATCGAAAGAATGATCGTCCAAGCGTGCGACTCCTCGATGCCAACCAAGCAGTTGCATTCAAAATCCGTCCCATGGTGGACGGCCAACCTGACGAGGCAGAAGAGGCGAGTCTATAAACTTAGACGAGCCTCGCAGAACGCAGCATGTTCAGAGGAGCAGAAGGCGGCCAAGAGGACCGAGTATCTCAAACAGAGAAAGGCCTACAAAGCCGCCATTAAAGCTGCTCGGTCGCACAGCTGGCGTGCATTCGTGACCGAGCAGGGAAACAAAGAACCCTGGGGCCTCATTTATAAGATCACGAGGCAGAAGATGACAGCCAGCATGGTCATCTCGAATATTAACCTTAACACTACCCAGGGTTATACTACAGACTGGGACTCCACCGCTTCCGCACTGCTGGAGGGGTTAATTCAGGACGATAGCCCCACGAATGACTCCCCCGATCATGCGCGAGTCAGGAGGGAAGCTGCCATCGAGCCGGAGAGTGAGGACGCCAGTCCCTTCACCCTCTCGGAGCTCAGATCGGCGGTCAACCGACTGAAGAGCGGCAAGTGTCCAGGCCTAGACCGAATTGAGCCGGAGGTTCTAAAACGCTCGTTTAATACGATCTCACGCGAGCTCCTCCGACTCTACAACGGATGCCTGGCACACGGAGTCTTTCCCGCGGAATGGAAAGTCGGGTCCATCATCTCCATCCTTAAAGGACCCGAGAAACCTGAAACGGAGATAAAGTCCTACAGACCTATATGCTTGTTTCGGTCGTAGGCAAAGTCTTAGAGAAGCTAATCGCTACGCGATTAGCTAGTTCGTTTTTGCACCCCGACTACGCCTCCCATCGGCAATACGGATTCAGGCCGCATCGATCCACGACTGATGTCGTGGTAAAGATGAGGGAGCTTGCGTCCGGTCGAGAGGAAAAGTACGTCGTGGGTCTGCTCTTCGACATAGCCGCAGCCTTTGATAACGTCTGGTGGCCAAGCATACTCAACGCGTTGAGGAAGCGAGGCTGCCCAAAAAACCTATTTAGATTGGTGGTCGACTACTTCGACGGCCGCGTGGTGACTATGGTGTCTGATCGCGGTGCAGTGCGGAAGAAAGTCACTAAGGGCTGCCCACAGGGATCAATTCTTGGTCCGAGCTGTTGGAACTTAGTCTTCGACGAGGTTCTACAGCTCCTATCGAACGCCGGGCTCGCTTGCGAGCCCATCGCCTATGCAGACGACCTTCTTCTCTTGATCTTTGCGAACAGCAGGAAGGGTCTAGAAAGCAATGGCCAATTGGTTGCGGACACCATTTCTCGCTGGTGCGATCAGCAGAAATTGTCGCTGTCTGCGACCAAGACTGAGATGATATTCTTGAAAGGCTCTCTCGACAGAGAGAGAGGCCACCTGTGATAAAAGTAGGAGGTCGGAATATTGCCGTCAAGGACTATGTGCGTTACCTTGGCGTGCATTTTGACTCTGGACTGGGTATCCATTCCCACGTCGAGTATTTGAATGCTAAGTCCTTGCGAACGTTTAATGCGCTAGCAAGGATTGCTAAGTCGAACTGGGGATTGGGATATCGGACGATGCGTACTTTGTACTGCGGCTTGTTTGTCCCAATCGTCACGTATGCTGCCGCGGGCTGGGCAGACCGCCTTACCTCTGGGACGAGTAAATTGTTCACCAGGGCGCAGAGGCGTGTTCTGCTTGGCTGCGTCAAAGCCTACAGGACAGTCTCCACTGATGCGATCCCCGTGATCGCCGAGGAGATACCTGTGGACTTGGCGATAGCGGAGTTCAGCTGCGTGTACAAAGCCAGGAAGAAACTCGGGTTCCAACATGGAACCTATCAAGTGAGTCAGGCCGAATTGGCTGACGAAGTCGTCACCGAAGCCCAAGTTCGCAGAAGGCTGAGGGAGGCGACTTTAGAGATGTGGCAGCAGAGATGGTCGTCCTCGACGAAGGGTAGGGAAACCTTCCAATACTTCGGCGAGGTATCAGACCGACTCTCAGCGAGCTGGATCAGAGTCGACCATGATGTAGCGCAGTTCTTGAGCGGACACGGAGACTTCCGTGCGAAGCTCAAGACGTTCGCCCTGGTCGACGATGAGTTGTGCGAATGTGGGGAGGAGGAAACTCCAAACCACGTCCTCTACGATTGTCAGCGTTACGTAGAGGACAGGGAACACCTACGCCAGGCGGCGATTCGAGAAGGATTTCAGTGGCCGATCGACAAAGCCAGCCTGGTGTCAGAGCAGCTCTTTAAGGAGTTCCAGAAATTCGCAGGATCCGTAAGAACGACAAAGAGACGAACATAGAACGAAACTGAATACGGAGCGTGGACTCGTCCAGCTCCGTCGATGTACGGCATGCTGGGCGAACCCCTCGGGGTTCATCCCCTCGGGCCAGGCTGACGCCCCTCTTGCGGAGATAAAAGATTTTAACACTACTCCGTAAGAGTGCCTGGATTGGATTGGACTCGAGGTGGCAGTGGGAGTAGCACGCTGTCTTCCCCTGATACGATAGTGAACGAGGGTAGAGCCCGAACATCAGGCATAAGTCGCAAGAGCGGCCGGTATGGTCCACCAAGGACTTAGGTACGGCCCGTCTCTCAGAGACCACAGTTATTACGATAAACACTAACTGCAGCCTATTAGGCTTCGCCGACGACGCTGCACTCGTCATATCTGCCAGGGATATTGAGGCAGCCAGAAACAAGACTACCGCCGCCTTGAAATCAGTCAAGACTTGGTTTGACCAAAATCATTTAGAACTTGCGGAGGAAAAATGAGAGGACCTTCACCTCACAAACAGGAAGACCAAGCGGTCCATCGACCTGAGGATTGGTAATAATACTCTTAAGGCATGAACAGCTACACGCTACCTTGGTGTGGTCATTGAGGCCAATCAAGTGTTTCGGAAGCACATACTTAATGCCTGTGAAAAGGCCACTAAGTATGCAGGAATGTTGTGCAGGATACTGCCCAACATCGGGGGTGGCGGTTATTGGGCACGTTCCTTATATTACCGCGTAGTGGAGTCAGTATGCATGTATGCGGCTCCAATATGGGCTCCTGCGGTCAATATGTCCAACAACAGAAAGCACCTCAACGCTGCGCAAAAGACGATCCTGGCGAGGGTGGTTAGAGCATATCGTACCACCGCGCTCGACGCCTTGTGCGTCCTTGCGGGTTTCCCCCCTTTCGACTTGGTGGCAAACGAAAGGAGGCGCATCTACGTGAAAACAACGGATCTGGACAGGAGGGCACCCGACTACAAGCGCCGGATGCACCTGATCAGGAAGGAAGAGCGTGACCGAACGTTGTCCGAATGGCAGAAGAGATGGGATTTGGCACCCCATGGCCGGAGCACTCACTCTCTAATCCCGAAGATTGCGGACTGGATCGGGTGGGGCCCTCCCCTGCTCGACTTTCGACTGGCGCAGGAGCTGACTGGACATGGTTGCTTCTCAAGCTTCCTTAAGCGTATTGTGAAGATAGACCAGTCCAGATGCTTGCTCTGCGGGGTGGACGATGACACCATTGAGCACGCTATTATGATGTGCCGGGCCTTTGACGACGAACGAGCCACATTGGTGAAAGAAATTGGAGTGCTTTCATTTGACATGGTATTACTTATACTGAAAGACTCGAGCAAAAGGACATCTTTTAAAAAGTTTATTGACGACTGCCTCAAGAGGAAGGAGGCTGCCCTCAACGACCTCCAGAGGAAGGAGAGACCGAATTTCACAGCCAGGACCAGGACTCAAATGTAAGGTGGTTCTAAGAAACGTAAATCCACCCGCCACCCTCACGAAGCAATGCTCTAGGGCGGATACCATCGAGGGGGGATCCTACATCATGGCTGAAGGGAGGTTTAGGTTTTAGTGGGTATGCCGATAGCACTACCCTCGGACAACCCCGGACAGTGTGCGTAAAGCATTTCCCCCTCCACGGGAAAAAAAATGTATATCACAAGTATTTTAATCATACTTCGCATTGATGTGAAACTAAATCATGTGATTCGCATGGATTTGAAGTTAACTCGTTTCTTTCGCCTGCATTTGAAGCTAAATCATGCACATCACAATTATTTGAAGCTAAACCATTTGATTCGCATGGATTTCAAAATAAGCCTTCTACTTCGCATTAATTTGAAGCTAAATCATGTGTTTCGCTTGGATTTCAAGCTAACTCGTTTGTTTCGCATGTAATTGAAGCTAAATAATGTATCAAACTAGTATTTCAAGCTCAAGCATTTGTTTCGCATGGATTCGAAGATCTGCCATCTACCTCGTAATGATTTGAAGCTAAATCATGTGTTTCGCATGGATTTGAAACTAACTCGTTTGTGTCGCATGCAGTTGAAGCTAAATCATGTATATCACAATTATTTGAAACTAAATCATTTGATTCGCATGGATTCGAAGATCAGCCTTCTACTTCGCAATTGATAAGAAGCTAAATCATGTGTTTCGCATGGATTTCAAGCTAACTCGTTTGTTTCGCATGCAATTGAAGCTAAATCATGTATCAAACAAGTATTTGAAGCTAAACCATTTGTTTCGCATGGATTCGAAGATCAGCCATCTACCTCGTATTGATTTGAAGCTAAATCATGTGTTTCGCATGGATTTGAAGCTAACTCGTTCGTTTCGCATGCATTTGAAGCTAAATCATGCACATCACAAGTATTTGAAGCTGTATCACTTGTTTCGCATTGATTTGATGCTAAATCAAGTGTTTCGCTTAGATTTGAAACTAACTAGTTTGTTTCGCAATGCAGTTGAAGATAAATCATGTATATCACAATTATTTGAAGCGAAACCATTTGATTCGCATGGATTTCAAAATAAGCCTTCTACTTCGCATTGATTTGAAGCTAAATCATGTGTTTCGCTTGGATTTCAAGCTAACTCGTTCGTTTCGCATGTAATTGAAGCTAAATAATGTATCAAACAAGTATTTCAAGCTCAACCATTTGTTTCGCATGGATTCGAAGTTCATCCATCTACCTCGTAATGATTTGAAGCTAAATCACGTGTTTCGCATGGATTTGAAACTAACTCGTTTGTTTCGCATGCAGTTGTAGCTTATTCATGTATATCACAATTATTTGAAACTAAATCATTTGATTCGCATGGATTTGAAGATAAACCTTCTACTTCGCATTGATTTTAATCTAAATCATGTGTTCCTTATGCATTTGAAGCTAATCGTTTGTATCGCATGGAGTTGAAGCTAAATCATGTATATCACAAGTATTTGAAGCTAAACCATTTGATTCGCATGGATTTGATGCTATGCCATCTACTTCGCTTTTATTTGAAACTGAATCATGTGTTTCTCTTGAATTTGAAGCTAACACTTTCGTTTCACATGCAGTTGAAGCTAAATCATGTATGTCACAAGTATTTGAAACTAAATCATTTGATTCGCATGGATTCGAAGATCAGCCTTCTACTTCGCAATTGATAAGAAGCTAAATCATGTGTTTCGCATGGATTTCAAGCTAACTCGTTAGTTTTGCATGCTGTTAAGCTAAATCATGTATATCATAAATATTTGAAGCTAAACCATTATTTCGCAAGGATTTGAAGATAAGCCTTCTACTTCGCATTGATTTGAAGCTAAATCATGTGTTTCGCTTGGATTTCAAGCTAACTCGTTTGTTTCACATGCAATTGAAGCTAAATCATGTATATCACAATTATTTGAAGCTAAACCATTTGATTCGTATGGATTTCAAAATAATCCTTCTACTTCGCATTAATTTGAAGCTAAATCATGTGTTTCGCTTGGATTTCAAGCTAACTCGTTTGTATCGCATGTAATTGAAGCTAAATAATGTATCAAACTAGTATTTCAAGCTCAAGCATTTGTTTCGCATGGATTCGAAGATCAGCCATCTACCTCGTATTGATTTGAAGCTAAATCATGTGTTTCGCATGGATTTGAAGCTAACTCGTTCGTTTCGCATGCATTTGAAGCTAAATCATGCACATCACAAGTATTTGACGCTGTATCACTTGTTTCGCATGGATTTGAAGATAAGCCCTCTACTTCGCATTGATTTGAATCTAAATCAAGTGTTTCGCTTAGATTTGAAACTAACTAGTTTGTTTCGCAATGCAGTTGAAGATAAATCATGTATATCACAATTATTTGAAGCGAAACCATTTGATTCGCATGGATTTCAAAATAAGCCTTCTACTTCGCATTGATTTGAAGCTAAATCATGTGTTTCGCTTGGATTTCAAGCTAACTCGTTCGTTTCGCATGTAATTGAAGCTAAATAATGTATCAAACAAGTATTTCAAGCTCAACCATTTGTTTCGCATGGATTCGAAGTTCATCCATCTACCTCGTAATGATTTGAAGCTAAATCACGTGTTTCGCATGGATTTGAAACTAACTCGTTTGTTTCGCATGCAGTTGTAGCTAAATCATGTATATCACAATTATTTGAAACTAAATCATTTGATTCGCATGGATTTGAAGATAAACCTTCTACTTCGCATTGATTTTAATCTAAATCATGTGTTCCTTATGCATTTGAAGCTAATCGTTTGTATCGCATGGAGTTGAAGCTAAATCATGTATATCACAAGTATTTGAAGCTAAACCATTTGATTCGCATGGATTTGATGCTATGCCATCTACTTCGCTTTTATTTGAAACTGAATCATGTGTTTCTCTTGAATTTGAAGCTAACACTTTCGTTTCACATGCAGTTGAAGCTAAATCATGTATGTCACAAGTATTTGAAACTAAATCATTTGATTCGCATGGATTCGAAGATCAGCCTTCTACTTCGCAATTGATAAGAAGCTAAATCATGTGTTTCGCATGGATTTCAAGCTAACTCGTTAGTTTTGCATGCTGTTGAAGCTAAATCATGTATATCATAAATATTTGAAGCTAAACCATTATTTCGCAAGGATTTGAAGATAAGCCTTCTACTTCGCATTGATTTGAAGCTAAATCATGTGTTTCGCTTGGATTTCAAGCTAACTCGTTTGTTTCACATGCAATTGAAGCTAAATCATGTATATCACAATTATTTGAAGCTAAACCATTTGATTCGTATGGATTTCAAAATAATCCTTCTACTTCGCATTAATTTGAAGCTAAATCATGTGTTTCGCTTGGATTTCAAGCTAACTCGTTTGTTTCGCATGTAATTGAAGCTAAATAATGTATCAAACTAGTATTTCAAGCTCAAGCATTTGTTTCGCATGGATTCGAAGATCAGCCATCTACCTCGTATTGATTTGAAGCTAAATCATGTGTTTCGCATGGATTTGAAGCTAACTCGTTCGTTTCGCATGCATTTGAAGCTAAATCATGCACATCACAAGTATTTGACGCTGTATCACTTGTTTCGCATGGATTTGAAGATAAGCCCTCTACTTCGCATTGATTTGAATCTAAATCAAGTGTTTCGCTTAGATTTGAAACTAACTAGTTTGTTTCGCAATGCAGTTGAAGATAAATCATGTATATCACAATTATTTGAAGCGAAACCATTTGATTCGCATGGATTTCAAAATAAGCCTTCTACTTCGCATTGATTTGAAGCTAAATCATGTGTTTCGCTTGGATTTCAAGCTAACTCGTTCGTTTCGCATGTAATTGAAGCTAAATAATGTATCAAACAAGTATTTCAAGCTCAACCATTTGTTTCGCATGGATTCGAAGTTCATCCATCTACCTCGTAATGATTTGAAGCTAAATCACGTGTTTCGCATGGATTTGAAACTAACTCGTTTGTTTCGCATGCAGTTGTAGCTAAATCATGTATATCACAATTATTTGAAACTAAATCATTTGATTCGCATGGATTTGAAGATAAACCTTCTACTTCGCATTGATTTTAATCTAAATCATGTGTTCCTTATGCATTTGAAGCTAATCGTTTGTATCGCATGGAGTTGAAGCTAAATCATGTATATCACAAGTATTTGAAGCTAAACCATTTGATTCGCATGGATTTGATGCTATGCCATCTACTTCGCTTTTATTTGAAACTGAATCATGTGTTTCTCTTGAATTTGAAGCTAACACTTTCGTTTCACATGCAGTTGAAGCTAAATCATGTATGTCACAAGTATTTGAAACTAAATCATTTGATTCGCATGGATTCGAAGATCAGCCTTCTACTTCGCAATTGATAAGAAGCTAAATCATGTGTTTCGCATGGATTTCAAGCTAACTCGTTAGTTTTGCATGCTGTTGAAGCTAAATCATGTATATCATAAATATTTGAAGCTAAACCATTATTTCGCAAGGATTTGAAGATAAGCCTTCTACTTCGCATTGATTTGAAGCTAAATCATGTGTTTCGCTTGGATTTCAAGCTAACTCGTTTGTTTCACATGCAATTGAAGCTAAATCATGTATATCACAATTATTTGAAGCTAAACCATTTGATTCGTATGGATTTCAAAATAATCCTTCTACTTCGCATTAATTTGAAGCTAAATCATGTGTTTCGCTTGGATTTCAAGCTAACTCGTTTGTTTCGCATGTAATTGAAGCTAAATAATGTATCAAACTAGTATTTCAAGCTCAAGCATTTGTTTCGCATGGATTCGAAGATCAGCCATCTACCTCGTATTGATTTGAAGCTAAATCATGTGTTTCGCATGGATTTGAAGCTAACTCGTTCGTTTCGCATGCATTTGAAGCTAAATCATGCACATCACAAGTATTTGAAGCTGTATCACTTGTTTCGCATGGATTTGAAGATAAGCCCTCTACTTCGCATTGATTTGAATCTAAATCAAGTGTTTCGCTTAGATTTGAAACTAACTAGTTTGTTTCGCAATGCAGTTGAAGATAAATCATGTATATCACAATTATTTGAAGCGAAACCATTTGATTCGCATGGATTTCAAAATAAGCCTTCTACTTCGCATTGATTTGAAGCTAAATCATGTGTTTCGCTTGGATTTCAAGCTAACTCGTTCGTTTCGCATGTAATTGAAGCTAAATAATGTATCAAACAAGTATTTCAAGCTCAACCATTTGTTTCGCATGGATTCGAAGTTCATCCATCTACCTCGTAATGATTTGAAGCTAAATCACGTGTTTCGCATGGATTTGAAACTAACTCGTTTGTTTCGCATGCAGTTGTAGCTAAATCATGTATATCACAATTATTTGAAACTAAATCATTTGATTCGCATGGATTTGAAGATAAACCTTCTACTTCGCATTGATTTTAATCTAAATCATGTGTTTCTTATGCATTTGAAGCTAATCGTTTGTATCGCATGGAGTTGAAGCTAAATCATGTATATCACAAGTATTTGAAGCTAAACCATTTGATTCGCATGGATTTGATGCTATGCCATCTACTTCGCTTTTATTTGAAACTGAATCATGTGTTTCTCTTGAATTTGAAGCTAACACTTTCGTTTCACATGCAGTTGAAGCTAAATCATGTATGTCACAAGTATTTGAAACTAAATCATTTGATTCGCATGGATTCGAAGATCAGCCTTCTACTTCGCAATTGATAAGAAGCTAAATCATGTGTTTCGCATGGATTTCAAGCTAACTCGTTAGTTTTGCATGCTGTTGAAGCTAAATCATGTATATCATAAGTATTTGAAGCTAAACCATTATTTCGCAAGGATTTGAAGATAAGCCTTCTACTTCGCATTGATTTGAAGCTAAATCATGTGTTTCGCTTGGATTTCAAGCTAACTCGTTTGTTTCACATGCAATTGAAGATAAATCATGTATATCACAATTATTTGAAGCTAAACCATTTGATTCGCATGGATTTCAAAATAAGCCTTCTACTTCGCATTGATTTGAAGCGAAATCATGTGTTTCGCTTGGATTTCAAGCTAACTCGTTTGTTTCGCATGCAATTGAAGCTGAATAATGTATCAAACAAGTATTTGAAGCTAAACCATTTGTTTCGCAAGGATTCGAAGATCAGCCTTCTACTTGGCATTGATAAGAAGCTAACTCATGTGTTTCGCATGGATTTGAAGCTAACTCGTTTGTTTCGCATGCAGTTGAAGATAAACCTTCTACTTCGCATTGATTTGAAGCTAAATCACGTGTTTCGCATGGAGTTGAAGCTAACTCGTTCGTTTCGCTTGCATTTGAAGCTAAATCATGCACATCACAAGTATTTGAAGTTGAATCACTTGTTTCGCATGGATTTTAAGATAAGTCTTCTACTTCGCATTCATTTGAATCTAAATCAAGTGTTTCGCTTGGATTTGAAACTAACTAGTTTGTTTCGCAATGCAGTTGAAGCTAAATCATGTATATCACAATTATTTGAAGCGAAACCATTTGATTCGCATGGATTTCAAAATAAGCCTTCTACTTCGCATTGATTTGAAGCTAAATCATGTGTTTCGCTTGGATTTCAAGCTAACTCGTTTGTTTCGCATGTAATTGAAGCTAAATAATGTATATCACAGGCACTTGCAGCTAAACCATTTTTTTCGCGTGGATTCGAAGATAACCCTTCGAAGATAACCCAAGTATTTGAAGCTGAAACATTTATTTCGCATGAATATTAAGCTAAACCATGTGTTTCGAATGAATATGAAGCTAAATCATGTGTTGCGCATGGATTTGAAGCAACACGTTCGTTTCGCTTGCATTTGAATCTAAATCATCTATGTCACAAATATTTGAAGCTAAACAATTTGGTTCGCATGGATTTGAAACTAAGCCTGCTACTTCGCATTGATGTGAAGCTAAATCATTTGTTTCGCATGGATTTGAAGCTAAATCATGTGTTTCGCATGGAGTTGAAGCTAACTCGTTTGTTTCGCATGCAGTTGAAGATAAACCTTCTACTTCCGCATTGATTTGAAGCTAAATCACGTATTTCGCATGGATTTCAAGCTAACTCGTTAGTTTTGCATGCTGTTGAAGCTAAATCATGTATATCATAAGTATTTGAAGCTAAACCATTATTTCGCGAGGATTTGAAGATAAGCCTTCTACTTCGCATTGATTTGAAGCTAAATCGTGTGTTTCGCTTGGATTTCAAGCTAACTCGTTTGTTTCACATGCAATTGAAGCTAAATCATGTATATCACAATTATTTGAAGCTAAACCATTTGATTCGCATGGATTTCAAAATAAGCCTTCTACTTCGCATTAATTTGAAGCTAAATCATGTGTTTCGCTTGGATTTCAAGCTAACTCGTTTGTTTCGCATGTAATTGAAGCTAAATAATGTATCAAACTAGTATTTCAAGCTCAAGCATTTGTTTCGCATGGATTCGAAGATCTGCCATCTACCTCGTAATGATTTGAAGCTAAATCATGTGTTTCGCATGGATTTGAAACTAACTCGTTTGTGTCGCATGCAGTTGAAGCTAAATCATGTATATAACAATTATTTGAAACTAAATCATTTGATTCGCATGGATTCGAAGATCAGCCTTCTACTTCGCAATTGATAAGAAGCTAAATCATGTGTTTCGCATGGATTTCAAGCTAACTCGTTTGTTTCGCATGCAATTGAAGCTAAATCATGTATCAAACAAGTATTTGAAGCTAAACCATTTGTTTCGCATGGATTCGAAGATCAGCCATCTACCTCGTATTGATTTGAAGCTAAATCATGTGTTTCGCATGGATTTGAAGCTAACTCGTTCGTTTCGCATGCATTTGAAGCTAAATCATGCACAACACAAGTATTTGAAGCTGTATCACTTGTTTCGCATGGATTTGAAGATAAGCCTTCTACTTCGCATTGATTTGAATCTAAATCAAGTGTTTCGCTTAGATTTGAAACTAACTAGTTTGTTTCGCATGCTGTTGAAGCTAAATCATGTATATCACAGGCACTTGCAGCTAAACCATTTTTTTCGCATGGTTTCGAAGATAACCCTTCTACTTCGCATTGATTTGAAGCTGAATCATGTTTAACACAAGTATTTGAGCCTAACTCATTTGTTTCGCATGGATTCGAAGATCAGCCATCTACTTCGCATTTATTTGAAGCTAAATCATGTGTTTCGCATGGATTTGAAGCTAACTCGTTTGTATCGCATGCAGTTGAAGCTAAATCATGTATATCACAATTATTTGAAGCTAAACCATTTGATTCGCATGGATTTCAAAATAAGCCTTCTACTTTGCATTGATTTTAATCTAAATCATCTGTTTCGCATGGATTTAAAGCTATCTCGATTGTTTCGCATGCAGTTGAAGATAAATCATGTATATCACAGGTATTTCAAGCTAAACCATTTGATTCGCATGGATTTGAAGATAAGCCTTCTACTTCGCATTGATTTGAAGCTAAATCATGTGTTTCGCATGGATTTGATGCTAACTCGTTAGTTTTGCATGCTGTTGAAGCTAAATCATGTATATCACAAGTATTTGAAGCTAAACCATTTGTTTCGCAAGGATACGAAGATCAGCCTTCTACTTCGCATTGATAAGAAGCAAAATCATGTGTTTCGCATGGATTTGAAGCTAACTCGTTCGTTTCGCTTGCATTTGAAGCTAAATCATGCACATCACAAGTATTTGAAGCTGAACCACTTGTTTCGCATGGATTTGAAGATAAGCCTTCTACTTCGCATTGATATGAAGCTAAATCATGTGTTTCGCTTGGATTTCAAGCTAACTCGTTTGTTTCGCATGCAATTGAAGCCAAATCATGTATATCACAATTATTTGAAGCTAAACCATTTGATTCGCATGGATTTCAAAATAAGCCTTCTACTTCGCATTGATTTTAATCTAAATCATCTGTTTCGCATGGATTTAAAGCTATCTCGTTTGTTTCGCATGCAGTTGAAGATAAATCATGTATATCACAAGTATTTGAAGCTAATCCATTTGTTTCGCGTGGGTTCGAAGATCAGCCTTCTACTTCGCATTGATTTGAAGTTAAATCGTATGTTTCGCATGGATTTGAAGCTAACCGTTTGTATCGCATGCAGTTGAAGCTAAATCATGTATATCACAAGTATTTGAAGCTAAACCATTTGATTCGCATGGATTTGATGCTATGCCATCTACTTCGCTTTTATTTGAAACTGAATCATGTGTTTCTCTAGAATTTGAAGCTAACACTTTCGTTTCACATGCAGTTGAAGCTAAATCATGTTTGTCACAAGTATTTGAAGCTGAACCATTTGTTTCGCACGAATATCAGACTAAACCATGTGTTTGGAATGAATTTGAAGCTAAATCATGTGTTTCGCATAGATTTGAAGCTAACTCATTTGTTACGCATGCAGTTGAAGCTGAATCATGTATATCCCAAGTATTTGAAGCTCAACCATTTGATTCGCATGGATTTGAAGATAAACCTTCTACTTCGCATTGATTTTAATCTAAATCATGTGTTTCTTATGCATTTGAAGCTAATCGTTTGTATCGCATGGAGTTGAAGCTAAATCATGTATATCACAAGTATTTGAAGCTAAACCATTTGATTCGCATGGATTTGATGCTATGCCATCTACTTCGCTTTTATTTGAAACTGAATCATGTGTTTCTCTTGAATTTGAAGCTAACACTTTCGTTTCACATGCAGTTGAAGCTAAATCATGTATGTCACAAGTATTTGAAGCTGAACCATTTGTTTCGCACGAATATCAGGCTAAACAATGTGTTTGGAATGAATTTGAAGCTAAACCATTATTTCGCAAGAATTTGAAGATAAGCCTTCTACTTCGCATTGATTTGAAGCTAAATCATGTGTTTCGCTTGGATTTCAAGCTAACTCGTTTGTTTCACATGCAATTGAAGCTAAATCATGTATATCACAATTATTTGAAGCTAAACCATTTGATCCGCATGGATTTCAAAATATGCCTTCTACTTCGCATTAATTTGAAGCTAAATCATGTGTTTCGCTTGGATTTCAAGCTAACTCGTTTGTTTCGCATGTAATTGAAGCTAAATAATGTATCAAACTAGTATTTCAAGCTCAAGCATTTGTTTCGCATGGATTCGAAGATCTGACATCTACCTCGTAATGATTTGAAGCTAAATCATGTGTTTCGCATGGATTTGAAACTAACTCGTTTGTGTCGCATGCAGTTGAAGCTAAATCATGTATATCACAATTATTTGAAACTAAATCATTTGATTCGCATGGATTCGAAGATCAGCCTTCTACTTCGCAATTGATAAGAAGCTTATTCATGTGTTTCGCATGGATTTCAAGCTAACTCGTTTGTTTCGCATGCAATTGAAGCTAAATCATGTATCAAACAAGTATTTGAAGCTAAACCATTTGTTTCGCATGGATTCGAAGATCAGCCATCTACCTCGTATTGATTTGAAGCTAAATCATGTGTTTCGCATGGAGTTGAAGCTAACTCGTTCGTTTCGCTTGCATTTGAAGCTAAATCATGCACATCACAAGTATTTGAAGTTGAATCACTTGTTTCGCATGGATTTGAAGATAAGTCTTCTACTTCGCATTGATTTGAAGCTAAATCATGTGTTTCGCTTAGATTTGAAACTAACTAATTTGTTTCGCAATGCAGTTGAAGATATATCATGTATATCACAATTATTTGAAGCGAAACCATTTGATTCGCATGGATTTCAAAATAAGCCTTCTACTTCGCATTGATTTGAAGCTAAATCATGTGTTTCGCTTGGATTTCAAGCTAACTCGTTCGTTTCGCATGTAATTGAAGCTAAATAATGTATCAAACAAGTATTTCAAGCTCAACCATTTGTTTCGCATTGACTTGAAGCTAATCCTTCTACATCGCATTGATTTGATGCTAAATCATGTGTTTCGAATGAATGTGAAGCTAACTCGTTTGCTTCGCATGCATTTGAAGCTATATCGTTTATGTCGCAAGTATTTCAAGCTAAATCGTTTGTTTCGCATGGATTTGAAGCTAACTCGTTTGCTTCGCTTCCAGTAGAAGCTAAATCATTTATATCGTAAGTAGTAGAAGCAAAATCATTTGTTTCGAATGGATTCGAAGCTAAACCTTCCACTTCGCATTGATTTGAATCTAAATCATGTGTTTCGCATGCATTTGAAGCTATATCTTCTATTCCGCAGTGATTCGAAGAGAAATCATGGGTTTCGCATGGGTTTGAAGCTAACTCGCTTGTTTCGCTTCCAGTTGCAGCTAAATCATATATATCGCAAGTATTTGGTGCTAAATCATTTGCTTCGCATGGATTTGAAGCTAAACCTTCTACTTCGCATTGACTTGAAGCTAAATCTCTTGTTTCGCATGCTGTTGAAGTTAAATCATGTATGTCACAAGTATTTGAAGCTGAACCATTTGTTGCTCATGTATTTGAAGCTTCTACTTCGCATTGATTTGAAGCTAAATCATGTGATTCGCATGGATTTGAACCTCACTCGTTTGTTTCGCCTGCATTTGAACTAAATCATGTATATCACAAGCATATGAAGCTAAAGCATTTGTTTCGCATGGATTTGTAGATAAGCCTTCTACTTCGTATTGATAAGAAGCTAACTCATGTGTTTCGCATGGATTTGAAGCTAACTCGTTTGTTTCGCATGCAGTTGAAGATAAACCTTCTACTTCGCATTGATTTGAAGCTAAATCACGTGTTTCGCATGGATTTGAAGCTAACTCGTTAGTTTTGCATGCTGTTGAAGCTAAATCATGTATATCATAAGTATTTGAAGCTAAACCATTATTTCGCAAGGATTTGAAGATAAGCCTTCTACTTCGCATTGATTTGAAGCTAAATCATGTGTTTCGCATGGAGTTGAAGCTAACTCGTTCGTTTCGCTTGCATTTGAAGCTAAATCATGCACATCACAAGTATTTGAAGTTGAATCACTTGTTTCGCATGGATTTGAAGATAAGTCTTCTACTTCGCATTGATTTGAAGCTAAATCATGTGTTTCGCTTAGATTTGAAACTAACTAGTTTGTTTCGCAATGCAGTTGAAGATATATCATGTATATCACAATTATTTGAAGCGAAACCATTTCATTCGCATGGATTTCAAAATAAGCCTTCTACTTCGCATTGATTTGAAGCTAAATCATGTGTTTCGCTTGGATTTCAAGCTAACTCGTTCGTTTCGCATGTAATTGAAGCTAAATAATGTATCAAACAAGTATTTCAAGCTCAACCATTTGTTTCGCATGGATTTGAAGCTAACTCGTTTGCTTCGCTTCCAGCTGAAGCTAAATCATTTATATCGTAAGTATTTGAAGCTAAATCATTTGTTTCGCATGGATTTGAAGCTAACCCTTCTACCTCGCATTGATTTCAAGATAAGACATGTGTTTCGCATGGATTTGAAGCTAACTCGCTTGTTTCGCTTCCAGTAGAAGCTAAATCATTTATATCGTAAGTAGTAGAAGCAAAATCATTTGTTTCGAATGGATTCGAAGCTAAACCTTCCACTTCGCATTGATTTGAAGCTAAATCATGTGTTTCGCATGCATTTGAAGCTATATCTTCTATTCCGCAGTGATTCGAAGAGAAATCATGGGTTTCGCATGGGTTTGAAGCTAACTCGCTTGTTTCGCTTCCAGTTGCAGCTAAATCATATATATCGCAAGTATTTGGTGCTAAATCATTTGCTTCGCATGGATTTGAAGCTAAACCTTCTACTTCGCATTGACTTGAAGCTAAATCTCTTGTTTCGCATGCTGTTGAAGTTAAATCATGTATGTCACAAGTATTTGAAGCTGAACCATTTGTTGCTCATGTATTTGAAGCTTCTACTTCGCATTGATTTGAAGCTAAATCATGTGATTCGCATGGATTTGAACCTCACTCGATTGTTTCGCCTGCATTTGAACTAAATCATGTATATCACAAGTATATGAAGCTAAAGCATTTGTTTCGCATGGATTTGTAGATAAGCCTTCTACTTCGTATTGATTTGAAGTTAAATCGTGTGTTTTGCATGGATTTAAAGCTAACTCGTTTGTTTCGCCTGCATTTGAAGCTATATCAGTGATATTCGCAAGTATTTGAAGCTAAATCATTCGTTTCGCTAGATTTGAAGCTAAGCCTTCTACTTCGCATTGATTTGATTCTAAATCATGTGTTTCGCTTGGATTTGAAGCTAACTCGTTGGTTTTGCATGAAGTTGAATCTAAATCATGTATATCACAAGTATTTGAAGCTGAACCATTTGTTTCACATACATTTGAAGCTAAGCCTTCTACTTCACAATGATTGGAAGTTAAATCATGTGTTTCGCATGGATTTGAAGCTAACTCGGTTGTGTCGCTTGCATTTGAAGCTATATCACTTATATTCGCAAGTATTTGAAGCTAAACCATTCGTTTCGCATTGATTTGACGCTAAGCCTTCTGCTTCGCATTGATTTGATACTAAATCATGCGTTTCGTAAGGATTTGAAGCTAACTCGTTTCTTTCGCCTGCATTTGAATCTAAATCATGTATATCTTAAGTATTTGAAGCTAAACCATTTGTTTCGCATGGATTTGAAACTAAGCCTTCTACTTCGCATTGATTTGAAACTGAATCATGTGTTTCGCTTGTATTTGAAGCTAACTCGTTTGTTTCGCATGTAGTTGAAGCTAAATCATGTATATCACAAGTAGTAGAAGCTAAACCATTTGTTTCGCATGGATTCGACGATCAGCCATCGGCTTCGCATTGATTTTAAGCTAAATCATTTGTTCGCTTGCGTTTGAAGCTAACTCGCTTTTTTCGCATGCAGTTGAAGCTAAATCATGTATATCATAAGTATTTGTAGCTGAACCTTTTGTTTGGCGTGAATATAAAGCTAAACCAAGTGTTTCGAATGAATTTGAAGCTAAATCATGTGTTTTGCATGGATCTGAATCTAACTCGTTTGTTTTGCATGCAGTTGAAGCTCAATCATGTATATCACAAGTGTTTGAAGCTAACCCGTTTGATTCGCATGGATTTGATGATAAGCCTTCTACTTCGCATGGACTTGAAGCTAAATCATGTGTTTCGCATGCATTTGAAGCTAAATCATGTATATCACAAGTATTTGAAGCTGAACCATTTATTTCTCATGTATTTGAAGCTAAGCCTTCTACTTCGCATTGATTTGAAGCTAAATCATGTGATTCGCATGGATTTGAAGCTAACTCGTTTGTGTCGCATGCAGTTGAAGCTAAATCATGTTCATCACAAGTATTTGAAGCTGAACCGTTTGTTTCGCATGAATTTGAAAATAAGCCATCTAATTCGCTTTGATTTGAATCTAAATCATGTCTTCTGGATGGATTTGTTGCTAACTCGTTTGTTTTGCTTGCTGTTGAATGTAAATCATGTACATCACAAGTATTTGAAGCTAAACAATTTGTTGCGCATGGATTCGAAGATCAGCCTTCTACTTCGCATTGATTTGAAGCTAAATCATGTACATCACAAGTATTTGAAGCTGAACCATTTGTTTCGCATGAATTTGAAAATAAGCCATCTAATTCGCTTTGATTTGAATCTAAATCATGTGTTCCGCAAGGATTTGTTGCTAACTCGTTTGTTTCGCTTGCTGTTGAATGTAAATCATGTACATCACAAGTATTTGAAGCTAAACAATTTGTTGCGCATGGATTTGTAGATAAGCCTTGTACTTCGCATTGATTTGAAGTTAAATCGTGTGTTTCGCATGGATTTGAAGCTAACACGTTTGTTTCGCATGCTGTTGAAGCTTAATCAAGTATATCACAAGAATTTGAATCTAAACAACCTGTTTCGTGTGGATTCGGAGATCAGCCTTCTACTTCGCATTGATTTGAAGCGAAATCATATGATTCGCTTGGATTTGAAGCTAACTCGTTTGTTTCGCATGCACTTGAAGCTAAATCATGTATAAAAGAACTATTTGAAGCTAAACCATCTGTTTCGCATGGTTTTGAAGTTAAGCCTTCAACTTCGCGTTAACTTGATGCTAAATCATAATTTTCGCACGGATTTAAAGCTAAATCGTTTGTTTCGCATGCAGTTGAAGCTAAATATGGTATATCACAAGTATGTGAACCTAAACCATTTGTTTCGCATGGATTTAATGCTAAGCCTTCTACTTCGCATTGATTTGAAGCTGAAACAAGTGTTTCGCTTGTATTTGAAGCTAAGTCGTTGGTTTCGCATGCAGATGAAGCTAAATCATGTATGAAACAAGTATTTGAAGCTATACCATTTGTTTCGCATGGATTTGAAGCTAAGCCTTCTACTTCGCATTGATTTGAAGCTAAATCATGTGTTTCGAAAGGATTTGTAGGTAACTCGTTTGTTTCGCCTGCATTTGAAGCTAAAGCATGTATATCATAAGTATTTGAAGCTGAACCATTTGATTGGCATGATTATTAAACTAAACTATGTGTTTCGAATGAATTTGAAGCTAAATCATGTGTATCTAAAGGATTTGAAGCTAACTCGTTGGTTTCGCATGCAGTTGAAGCTAAATCATGAGTATCACAAGTATTTGAAGCTGAACCATTTCTTTCGCATGGATTTGAAACTGTGCCTTCTACTTCGCATTTATTTGAAGCTGAATCATGTGTTTCGCTTGTATTTGAAGCTAACTCGTTTGTTTCGCATGCAGTTGAACCTGAATCATGTATATCACAAGTATTTGAAGCTAAACCATTTGTTTCGCATGGATTCGAAGATCAGTCTTCTACTTCGCATTGATTTGGAGTTAAATCATATGTTTCGCATGGATTTGAAGCTAACTCGTTTGTTTCGTAAGCACTTGAATCTAAATCAAG
Source organism: Megalopta genalis (assembly GCF_051020955.1). Classification (NCBI taxonomy): domain Eukaryota; kingdom Metazoa; phylum Arthropoda; class Insecta; order Hymenoptera; family Halictidae; genus Megalopta; species Megalopta genalis. The sequence goes on along the minus strand of NW_027476204.1, from coordinate 223,077 downwards.
AATAACACAAGTATTTGAAGCTATACCGTTTGATTGGCATGGATTTGAAGCTATTCCTTCTACTTCGCATTGATGTGAATATAAATGATGTGTTTCGCTTGGATTTGAAGCTAACTCGTTTGTTTAGCTTGCTGTTGAATATAAATCATGTATATCACAAGTATTTGAAGCTAAACCATTTGTTTCGCATGGATTAGAAGCTAAGCCTTCTACTTCGGGTTGACTTGATACTAAATCATGTTTTTCGCTTGGATTTGAAGCAAACTCGTTTGTTTCGCATGCATTTCAATCTATTTCATTTATATCACAAGTATTTGAAGGTAACTCATTTATTTCGCTTGGATTTGATGCGAAGCCTTCTACTTCGCATTGATTTGAAGCTAAATCATGTGGTTCGCATGGATTGGAAGCAAACTCATTTGCTTCGCCTGTATTTGAAGCTATACCACTTATATCGCAATTATCTGAAGATTATTGATTTGTTTCTTATTAACTTGAAGCTAAGCCTTCTACTTCGCATTGATTTGAAGCTAAATCATGTGTTTCGCATGGATTTGAAGCTAACTCGTTTGTTTCGCATGCAGTTGAAGCTAAATCGTGTATATCACAAGTATTTGGAGCTAAACCATTTGTTTCGCATCGATTTGAAACAACGCCTTCTACTTCGCATTGATTTGAAGCTAAATAATTTGTTTCGCTTGGATTTGAAGCTAAGCCTTCTACTTCACGTCGATTTGACGTTAAATCATATTTTTCACTGGATTTGAAGCTAACTCGTTTGTTTCGCATGCTGTTGAAGCTAAATCATGTATATCACAAGTATTTTAATCTGAACCGTTTGTTTCGCATGGATTCGAAGATCAGACTACTGCTACGCATTGATTTGAAGCTAAATCATGTGTTTCGCATGGATTTGAAGCTTACTCGTTTGTTTTGCATGCAGTTGAAGCTAAATCATGTATATCAAAGTGTTTGAAGCTAACCCGTTTGATTCGCATGGATTTGATGATAAGCCTTCTACTTCGCATTGATTTGAAGCTAAATCATGTGGTTCGCATGGATTGGAAGCAAACTCATTTGCTTCGCCTGCATTTGAAGCTATACCACTTATATCGCAATTATCTGAAGATTATTGATTTGTTTCTCATTAACTTGAAGCTAAGCCTTCAACTTCGCATTGATTTGAAGCTAAATCATGTGTTTTGCATGGATTTGAAGCTTACTCGTTTGTTTTGCATGCAGTTGAAGCAAAATCATGTATATCACAAGTGTTTGAAACGAAGCCGTTTGATTCGCATGGATTCGAAGATCAGCCTTCTACTTCCCATTCATTTGAATATAAATCCTGTGTTTCGCATGGATTGGAACCCAACTCGTTTGTCTCGCATGCAGTTGAATCTAAATCATTTATGTCACAAGTATTTGAAGCGAAATCATTCGTTTCGCATGGATTTGAAGCTAAGCCTTCTACTTCGCATTGAGTTGAATCCAAATCATGTGTTTCGCATGGATTTGAAGCTTACTAGTTTGTTTTGCATGCAGTTGAAGCTAAATCATGTCTATCACAAGTGTTTGAAGCTAAACCATTTGTTTTGCATGGATTCGAAGATCACCCTTCTTCTTCGCACTGATTTGTAGCTAAATCATGTGTTTAGCATGGATTTGAAGCTAAACCATTCGTTTCGCAAGGATTTGAAGCTAATGCTTCTACTTCGCATTGAGTTGAATGCAAATCATGTGTTTCGCTTGGATTTGAAGCTATGCCTTCTACTTCCAATTGATTTGAAGCTAACCATATGTTTCTCATGTATTTGAAGCTAAGCCTTCTACTTCGCATTGATTTGAAGCTAAATCATGTGGTTCGCATGGATTGGAAGCAAACTCATTTGCTTCGCCTGCATTTGAAGCTATACCACTTATATCGCAATTATCTGAAGATTATTGATTTGTTTCTCATTAACTTGAAGCTAAGCCTTCTACTTCGCATTGATTTGAAGCTAAATCATGTGTTTCGCATGGATTTGAAGCTAACTCGTTAGTTATGCATGCTGTTGAAGCTAAATCATGTATATCACAAGTATTTGAATCTAAACAATTTGTTTCGCAAGGATTCGATGATCAACCTTCTACTTCGCATTGATTTGCAGCTAAATCATGTGTTTAGCATGGATTTGAAGCTAACTCGTTTGTTTCGCATGCAGTTGTAGCTAAATCATGTATATCACAAGTATTTCAATCTGAACCGTTTGATTAGCATGGATTCGAAGATCACCCTTATTCTTCGCATTGATTTGAAGTTAAATCATGTGTTCCACTTGGATTTTAAGCTAACTCGTTTGTATCACATGCAGTTGAAGGTAAATCATGCATATCACAAGTATTCGAAGCTAAACGATTTGTTTCGCATGGATTTGAAGATAAGCCTTCTACTTCGCGTTGACTTGATGCTAAATTATGTTTTCCGCTTGGATTTGAAGCAACACGTTTGTTTCGCATGCAGTTGAAGCTAAATCATGTATATCACAAGTATTTGAAGCTAAACAATTTGTTGCGCATGGATTTGAAACAACGCCTTCTACTTCGCATTGATTTGAAGCTAAATAATTTGTTTCGCTTGGATTTGAAGCTAAGCCTTCTACTTCACGTCGATTTGACGTTAAATCATATTTTTCACTGGATTTGAAGCTAACTCGTTTGTTTCGCATGCTGTTGAAGCTAAATCATGTATATCACAAGTATTTTAATCTGAACCGTTTGTTTCGCATGGATTCGAAGATCAGACTACTGCTTCGCATTAATTTGAAGCTAAATCATGTGTTTCGCATGGATTTGAAGCTTACTCGTTTGTTTTGCATGCAGTTGAAGCTAAATCATGTATATCAAAGTGTTTGAAGCTAACCCGTTTGATTCGCATGGATTTGATGATAAGCCTTCTACTTCGCATTGATTTGAAGCTAAATCATGTGGTTCGCATGGATTGGAAGCAAACTCATTTGCTTCGCCTGCATTTGAAGCTATACGACTTATATCGCAATTATCTGAAGATTATTGATTTGTTTCTCATTAACTTGAAGCTAAGCCTTCTACTTCGCATTGATTTGAAGCTAAATCATGTGTTTCGCATGGATTTGAAGCTAACTCGTTAGTTTTGCATGCTGTTGAAGCTAAATCATGTATATCACAAGTATTTGAAGCTAAACCATTTGTTTCGCAAGGATACGATGATCAGCCTTCTACTTCGCATTGATAAGAAGCTAACTCATGTGTTTCGTATGGATTTGAAGCTAACTCGCTAGTTTTGCATGCTGTTGAAGCTTATTCATGTACATCACAAGTATTTGAAGCTAAACCATTTTTTCGCAAGGATTCGAAGATCAGCCTTCTACTTCGCATTGATAAGAAGCTAAATCATGTGTTTCGCATGGATTTGAAGCTAACTCGTTCGTTTCACATGCAGTTGAAGCTAAATCATGTATGTCACACGTATTTGAAGCTGAACCATTTGTTTCGCACGAATATCAGGCTAAACAATGGGTTTGGAATGAATTTGAAGCTAAATCATGTGTTTCGCATAGATTTGAAGCTAACTCGTTTGTTTCGCATGCAGTTGAAGATAAATCATGTATATCACAGGTATTTGAAGCTAAAAAATTGGTTTCGCAAGGATTGGAAGATCAGCCTTCTACTTCGCATTGATAAGAAGCTAAATCATGTGTTTCGCATGGATTTGAAGCTAACTCGTTCGTTTCGCTTGCATTTGAAGCAAAATCATGCACATCACAAGTATTTGAAGCTGAACCACTTGTTTCGCAAGGATTTGAAGATAAGCCTCCTACTTCGCATTGATTTGAAGCTAAATCATGTGTTTCGCTTGTATTTCAAGCTAACTCGTTTGTTTCGCATGCAATTGAAGCTAAATCATGTATATCACAATTATTTGAAGCTAAACCATTTGATTCGCATGGATTTCAAAATAAGCCTTCTACTTCGCATTGATTTTAGATCTAAATCATCTGTTTCGGATGGATTTAAAGCTATCTCGTTTTTTTTCGCATGCAGTTGAAGATAAGTCATGTATATCACAGGTATTTGAAGCTAAACCATTTGTTTCGCATGGATTCGAATATGAGCCTTCTAAATCGCACTGATGTCAAGCTAAATCATATGTTTCGCATAGATTTGAAGCTAACTCGCTAATTTTGCATGCTGTTGAAGCTTATTCATGTATATCACAAGTATTTGAAGCTAAACCATTTGTTTCGCAAGGATTCGAAGATCAGCCTTCTACTTCGCATTGATAAGAAGCTAAATCATGTATTTCGCATGGATTTGAAGCTAACTCGTTCGTTTCACATGCAGTTGAAGCTAAATCATGTATGTCACAAGTATTTGAAGCTGAACCATTTGTTTCGCACGAATATCAGGCTAAACAATGTGTTTGGAATGAATTTGAAGCTAAATCATGTGTTTCGCATAGATTTGAAGCTAACTCGTTTGTTTCGCATGCAGTTGAAGATAAATCATGTATATCACAGGTATTTGAAGCTAAACCATTTGTTTCGCAAGGATTGGAAGATCAGCCTTCTACTTCGCATTGATTTTAATCTAAATCATCTGTTTCGCATAGATTTAAAGCTATCTCGTTTGTTTCGCATGCAGTTGAAGATAAATCATGTATATACAGGTATTTCAAGCTAAACCATTTGATTCGCATGGATTTGAAGATAAGCCTTCTACTTCGCTTTGATTTGAAGCTAAATCATGTGTTTCGCATGGATTTGAAGCTAACTCGTTAGTTTTGCATGCAGTTGAAGCTAAACCTTGTATATTACATGTATATGAGGCTAAACCATTTCATTCGCATGGATTTGAAACTAAGCTTTCTACTTCGCATTGATTTGAAGCTAAATCATGTGGTTCGCATGGATTTGAAGCTAACTCGTTTGTTTCGCCTGCATTTGAAGCTAAATCATGTATATCACAAGTAATTGAAGCTAAACCATTTGTTTCGCATGGATTCGAAGATAAGCCTTCTACTTCGCATTGATTTGATGCTAAATCATGTGTTTCATTTGGATTTGAGGCTAACTCGTTTGTTTCGTATGCTGTTGAATGTAAATCATGTATATCACAAGTATTTGAAGCTAAATAATTTGTTTCGCATGGATTTGAAGCTAAACAATCTGTTTCGAGTGGATTCTGTGATCAGCCTTCTACATCGCATTGATTTGAAGCTAAATCATGTGATTCGCTTGGATTTGAAGCTAACTCGTTTGTTTCGCATGCAGTTGAAGCTATATCATGTATGTCACAGGTATTTGAAGCTAAACCATTAGTTTCGCATTTATTCGAAGATAAGCCTTCTACTTCGCATTGATTTGAAGCTATATCATGTGTTTGGCATGGATTTGAAGCTAACTCGTTTGTTTCGCATGCAGTTGAAGCTAAATGATGTTTATCACAAGTATTTGAAGCTAAACCATTCGTTTCGCATGGATTTGAAGCTAAACCTTCTACATCGCATTGATTTGAACTAAAACATGTCTTTCGCTTGCATTTGAAGCTAACTCGCTTGCTTCGCATGCAGTTGAAGCTTAATGATGTATATCACAAGTATTTGCAGCTGATCCAATTGCTACGCATGAATATTAAGCTACGCCACGTGTTACGAATGAATTTGAAGGTAAATCATGTATTTCGCCTGTATTTGATGCTAAATCATGTATATCACAAGTATTTGAAGCTAAACCATTTGTTTCGCATGGATTCGAAGATAAGCCTTCTACTTCGTATTGATTTGAAGCGATATCATGTGTATCGCTTGGATTTGAAGCTAAACCTTCTATATCGTATTGATTTGAAGTTAAGTCATGTGTTTCGCTTGGATTTGAAGCCAACACGTTTGTTTCGTCTGCATTTGAAGCTATATCACTTATATCGCAAGTGTTTGAAGCTAAATCATTTGTTTCGCATGGATTTGAAGCTAAACCTTCTACATCGCAATGATTTGAGCTAAATCATGTCTTTCGCTTGCATTTGAAGCTAACTCGCTTGCTTCGCTTGCAGTGGAAGCTAAATTATGTATATCACAAGTATTTGAAGCTAAACCATTAGTTTCGCATGGATTTGAAGATAAGCCTTATACTTCGCATTGATTTGAAGCTAAATCATGTATTTCGTGTGGATTTGAAGCTAACTCGTTTGTTTCGCCAGCATTTGAAGCTATATCACTTATATTCGCAAATATTTGAATGTCAATCATTCGTTTCGCATGGATTTGAAGCTAAGCCTTCTACTTCGCATTGATTTGAGGCTAAATTATGTGCTTTGCATGGATTTGCAGCTAACTCATTTGTTTCGCATGCAATTGAATCTAAATCATGTATATCACTAGTATTTGAAGCTAAACCATTTGATTCGCATGGATTTGTATCGAAGCATTCTCCTTCGCATTGATTTGAATCTAAATCACGTGTTTCGCATGGATTTGAAACTAACTCGTTGGTTTCGCTTGCTGTTGAATATAAATCATGTATATCACAAGTATTTGAAGCTAAACCATTTGTTTCGCATGGATTAGAAGCTAAGCCTTCTACTTCGGGTTGACTTGATACTAAATCATGTTTTTCGCTTGGATTTGAAGCAAACTCGTTTGTTTCGCATGCATTTCAATCTATTTCATTTATATCACAAGTATTTGAAGGTAACTCATTTATTTCGCTTGGATTTGAAGCGAAGCCTTCTACTTCGCATTGATTTGAAGCTAAATCATATCTTTCGCTTGGATTTGAAGCTAACTCGCTGGTTTCGCATGCTGTTGAAGCTAAATCATGTACAAAACAAGTATTTGAATCTCAACCATTTGTTTCGCATGGATCTGAAGCTAAGCCTTCTACTTCGCATTGATTCGAAGCTAAATCAAGTGTTCCGCTAGGATTTGAAGATAAGCCATCTACTTCGCTTTGATATTAATCTAAATCATGTGTCGCGCATTGATTTGAAGCTAAATCATGTGTTTCGCATGGATTTAAAGCTAACTCGTTTGTTTCGACTGCATTTGAAGCTATTTCATTTAAACCGCAAGTATTTGAAGGAATATCATTTTCTTCGCCTGGATTTGAAGATAAGCCATCTACTTGGCATTGATTTGAAGCTAAATCATGTGTTTCGCTTCGATTTGCAGCTAACTCGTTGTTTGGCATGCAGTTGAAGCTAAATCATGTATATCACAAGTATTTGAAGCTAAACAATTTGTTTCGCATGGATTTGAAGCTAAGCCTTCTACATCGCATTGATTTGAGCTAAATCATGTATTCCGCTTGTATTTGAAGCTAACTCGCTTGCCTCGCATGCAGTTGAAGCTAAATTATGTATATCACAAGTATTTGAAGCAAAACCATTTGTTTCGCATGGATTTGAAGGTAACCTTTCTACTTTGCATTGATTTGAAGCTAAATCATGTGTTTCGCATGGATTTGAAGCTAACTCGCTTGTTTCGCATGTTCTTGATGCTAAATCATGTATATCACAAGTATTTGAAGCTAAACCATTTGTTTCGCATGGATTCGGAGATCATCATTCTGCGTCTCATTGATTTGATGTTAAATCATATGTTTCGCATGGATTTGAATTTATCTCGTTTGTTTCGCATGCACTTCAATATAAATCAAGCATATCACAAGTATTTGAAGCTAAACCGTTTGATTCGCATGGATTTGAAGCTAAGCCTTCTACTTCGCATTGATTTGAAGACAAATCATGTGTTCCGCTTGGATTTTAAGCTAACTCGTTTGTTTCGCATGCTGTTGAATCTAAATCATGTATATCACAAGTATTTGAGCTAAACCGTTTGTTTCGCATGGATTTGAAGATAAGCCTTCTACATCGCATTGATTTGAGCTAAATCATGTATTTCGCTTGTATTTGAAGCTAACTCGCTTGCTTCGCATTCAGTTGAAGCTTAATTATGAATGTCACAAGTATTTGAAGCTAAACCATTCGTTTCGCATGGATTTGAAGCTAAGCCTTCTACTTCTCATTGATTTGATGCTACATTATGTGTTTCGCATGGATTTGAAGCTAAATTATGTGTTTCGATTGGATTTGAAGCTAACTCGTTTGTTTCGCATGCAGTTGAAGCTCAGTCTTGTATATCACAAGTATTTGAAACTTATTCATTCAGTCCGCATGGATTTGAAGCTAAGCCTTCTACTTCGCATTGATTTCAAGCTAATCCATGTGTTTCGCATGGATTTGAAGCTAACTCATTTGTTTCGTCTGCATTTGAAACTATATCACTTATATCGCAAGTATCTGAAGTTGAACCATTTGTTTCGCATGGATTTGAAGCTACATCATGTGTTTCCCTTGGATTTGCAGCTAACTCGTTGTTTGGCATGCAGTTAAAGCTAAATCATGTATATCACATGTATTGGAAGCTAAACAATTTGTTTCCCATGTATTTGTAGATAAGCCTTCTTCTTCGTATTGATTTGACGTTAAATCACGTGTTTCGCTTGGATTTGAAGCTAACTCGTTTGTTTCTCATGCAGTTGAAGCTAAATCATGTATATCGCAAGTATTTGAAGCTAAACAATTTGTTTCGCATGGATTTGAAGCTAAGCCTTCTACATCGCATTGATTTGAAGTTAAATCGTGTGTTTCGCATGGATTTGAAGCTAGCTCGTTTGTTTCGCATGCGGGTGAATCTAAATCATTTATATCCCAAGTATTTGGAGCTAAATCATTTGTTTCCCATTGACTTGAAGCTAAACCTTCTACATCGCATTGATTTGATGCTAAATCATGTGTTTCGAATGAATGTGAAGCTAACTCGTTTGCTTCGCATGCATTTGAAGCTATATCGTTTATGTCGCAAGTATTTCAAACTAAATCGTTTGTTTCGCATGGATTTGAAGCTAACTCGTTTGCTTCGCTTCCAGCTGAAGCTAAATCATTTATATCGTAAATATTTGAAGCTAAATCATTTGTTTCGCATGGATTTGAAGCTAAACCTTCTACCTCGCATTGATTTCAAGATAAGACATGTGTTTCGCATGGATTTGAAGCTAACTCGCTTGTTTCGCTTCCAGTAGAAGCTAAATCATTTATATCGTAAGTAGTAGAAGCAAAATCATTTGTTTCGAATGGATTCGAAGCTAAAACTTCCTCTTCGCATTGATTTGAAGCTAAATCAGGTGTTTCGCATGCATTTCAAGCTATATCTTCTATTCCGCAGTGATTCGAAGACAAATCATGGGTTTCGCATGGGTTTGAAGCTAACTCGCTTGCTTCGCTTCCAGGTGCAGCTAAATCATATATATCGCAAGTATTTGGAGCTAAATCATTTGTTTCGCATGGATTTGAAGCTAAACCTTCTACTTCGCATTGACTTGAAGCTAAATCTCTTGTTTCGCATGCTGTTGAAGCTAAACCATGTATGTCACAAATATTTGAAGCTGAACCATTTGTCGCTCATGTATTTGAAGCTTCTACTTCGCATTGATTTGAAGCTAAATCATGTGATTCGCAAGGATTTGAACCTCACTCGTTTGTTTCGCCAGCATTTGAACTAAATCATGTATTTCACAAGTATATGAAGATAAAGCATTTGTTTCGCATGGATTTGTAGATAAGCCTTCTACTTCGCACTGATTTGAAGTTAAATCGTGTGTTTCGCATGGATTTGAAGCTAACTCGTTTGTTTCGCATGCAGTTGAATCTAAATCATTTATATCGCAAGTATTTGGAGCTAAATCATTTGTTTCGCATTGACTTGAAGCTAAACCTTCTACATCGCATTGATTTGAGGCTAAATCATGTGTTTCGAATGAATGTGAAGCTAACTCGTTTGTTACGCATGCATTTGAAGCTATATCGTTTATGTCACAAGTATTTCAAGCTAAACCATTTGTTTCGCATGGATTTGAAGCTAAGCCTTCTTCTTCGTATTAATTTGAAATTAAATCATGTGTTTCGCTTGGATTTGAAGCTAACTCGCTTGTTTCGCTTACAGTAGAAGCTAAATAATTTATATCGTAAGTATTAGAAGCTAAATCATTTGTTTCGAATGGATTCGAAGCTAAACCTTCCACTTCGCATTGATTCGAAGAGAAATCATGGGTTCCGCATGGATTTGAAGCTAACTCGCTTGTTTCGCTTCCAGTTGCAGCTAAATCATACATATCGCAAGTATTTGGAGCTAAATCATTTGTTTCGCATGGATTCGAAGCTAAACCTTCTACTTCGCATTGATTTGAAGCTAAGTCATGTGATTCGTATGGATTTCAATCTAACTCGTTTGCTTCGCATGCAGTTGAAGCTAAATCATTTATTTTGCAAGTATTAGAAGCTAAATCATTTGTTTCGCATAGATTCCAAGCTAAACCGTCTACTTCGCATTGATTTGAAGCTAAATCATGTGTTTCGCATGCATTTGAAGCTATATCTTCTATTCCGCATTGATTTGAAGAGAAATCATGGGTTTCGCATGGATTTGAAGCTAACTCGTTTGTTTCGTAAGCACTTGAATCTAAATCAAGAATAACACAAGTATTTGAAGCTAATCCGTTTGATTGGCATGGATTTGAAGCTATTCCTTCTACTTCGCATTGATGTGAATATAAATGATGTGTTTCGCTTGGATTTGAAGCTAACTCGTTTGTTTCGCTTGCTGTTGAATATAAATCATGTATATCACAAGTATTTGAAGCTAAACCATTTGTTTCGCATGGATTAGAAGCTAAGCCTTCTACTTCGGGTTGACTTGATACTAAATCATGTTTTTCGCTTGGATTTGAAGCAAGCTCGTTTGTTTCGCATGCATTTCAATCTATTTCATTTATATCACAAGTATTTGAAGGTAACTCATTTATTTCGCTTGGATTTGAAGCGAAGCCTTCTACTTCGCATTGATTTGAAGCTAAATCAAGTGTTCCGATAGGATTTCAAATAAGCCGTCTACTTCGCTTTGATTTGAATCTAAATCATGTGTCTCGCATTGATTTGAAGCTAAATCATGTGTTTCGCATGGATTTAAAACTAACTCGTTTGTTTCGCCTGCATTTGAAGCTATTTCATTTAAACCGCAAGTATTTGAAGGAAAATCATTTTCTTCGCCTGGATTTGAAGATAAGCCATCTACTTCGCATTGATTTGAAGCTAAATCATGTGTTTCGCTTGTATTTGATGCTAACTCGATTGCAACGCATGCAGTTGAAGCTAAATTATGTATATCACAAGTATTTGAAGATAAACCATTCGTTTCGCATGGATTTGAAGCTAAGCCTTCTACTTCTCATTGATTTGATGCTACATTCTGTGTTTCGCATGGATTTGAAGCTAAATTATGTGTTTCGATTGGATTTGAAGCTAACTCGTTTGTTTCGCATGCAGTTGAAGCTCAGTCTTGTATATCACAAGTATTTGAAACTTATTCATTCAGTCCGCATGGATTTGAAGCTAAGCCTTCTACTTCGCATTGATTTCAAGCTAAACCATGTGTTTCGCATGGATTTGAAGCTAACTCATTTGTTTCGTCTGCATTTGAAACTATATCACTTATATCGCAAGTATCTGAAGTTGAACCATTTGTTTCGCATGGATTTGAAGCTACATCATGTGTTTCCCTTGGATTTGCAGCTAACTTGTTGTTTGGCATGCAGTTGAAGCTAAATCATGTATATCACAAGTATTGGAAGCTAAACAATTTGTTTCGCATGTATTTGTAGATAAGCCTTCTTCTTCGTGTTGATTTGACGTTAAATCACGTGTTTCGCTTGGATTTGAAGCTAACTCGTTTGTTTCGTAAGCACTTGAATCTAAATCAAGAATAACACAAGTATTTGAAGCTAAACCGTTTGATTGGCATGGATTTGAAGCTATTCCTTCTACTTCGCATTGATGTGAATATAACTCGTTTGTTTCGCTTGCTGTTGAATATAAATCATGTATATCACAAGTATTTGAAGCTAAACCATTTGTTTCGCATGGATTAGAAGCTAAGCCTTCTACTTCGGGTTGACTTGATACTAAATCATGTTTTTCGCTTGGATTTGAAGCAAACTCGTTTGTTTCGCATGCATTTCAATCTATTTCATTTATATCACAAGTATTTGAAGGTAACTCATTTATTTCGCTTGGATTTGAAGCGAAGCCTTCTACTTCGCATTGATTCGAAGCTAAATCAAGTGTTCCGCTAGGATTTGAAGATAAGCCATCTACTTCGCTTTGATATTAATCTAAATCATGTGTCGCACATTGATTTGAAGCTAAATCATGTGTTTCGCATGGATTTAAAGCTAACTCGTTTGTTTCGACTGCATTTGAAGCTATTTCATTTAAACCGCAAGTATTTGAAGGAATATCATTTTCTTCGCCTGGATTTGAAGATAAGCCATCTACTTGGCATTGATTTGAAGCTAAATCATGTGTTTCGCTTCGATTTGCAGCTAACTCGTTGTTTGGCATGCAGTTGAAGCTAAATCATGTATATCACAAGTATTTGAAGCTAAACAATTTGTTTCGCATGGATTTGAAGCTAAGCCTTCTACATCGCATTGATTTGAGCTAAATCATGTATTCCGCTTGTATTTGAAGCTAACTCGCTTGCTTCGCATGCAGTTGAAGCTAAATTATGTATATCACAAGTATTTGAAGCAAAACCATTTGTTTCGCATGGATTCGAATATCAGCCTTCTACTTCGCATGGATTTGAAGCTAGCTCGTTTTATTCGCATGCAGTTGAAGCGAAATCATGAATATCACAAGTGCTTGAAGCTAAACCGGTTGATTCGCATGGATTTGAAGCTATTCCTTCTACTTCGCATTGATGTGAATATAAATGTGTTTCGCTTGGATTTGAAGCTAACTCGTTTGTTTCGCTTGCTGTTGAATATAAATCATATATATCACAAGTATTTGAAGCTAAACCATTTGTTTCGCATGGATTAGAAGCTAAGCCTTCTACTTCGCGTTGACTTGATACTAAATCATGTTTTTCGCTTGGATTTGAAGCAAACTCGTTTGTTTCGCATGCATTTCAATCTATTTCATTTATATCGCAAGTATTTGAAGGTAACTCATTTATTTCGCTTGGATTTGAAGCGAAGCCTTCTACTTCGCACTGATTTGCAGCTAAATCATATCTTTCGCTTGGATTTGAACCTCACTCGTTTGTTTCGCCTGCATTTGAACTAAATCATGTATATCACAAGTATATGAAGCTAAAGCATTTGTTTCGCATGGATTTGTAGATAAGCCTTCTACTTCGCATTGATTTGAAGTTAAATCGTGTGTTTCGCATGGATTTGAAGCTAGCTCGTTTGTTTCGCATGCGGGTGAATCTAAATCATTTATATCCCAAGTATTTGGAGCTAAATCATTTGTTTCCCATTGACTTGAAGCTAAACCTTCTACATCGCATTGATTTGATGCTAAATCATGTGTTTCGAATGAATGTGAAGCTAACTCGTTTGCTTCGCATGCATTTGAAGCTATATCGTTTATGTCGCAAGTATTTCAAACTAAATCGTTTGTTTCGCATGGATTTGAAGCTAACTCGTTTGCTTCGCTTCCAGCTGAAGCTAAATCATTTATATCGTAAATATTTGAAGCTAAATCATTTGTTTCGCATGGATTTGAAGCTAAACCTTCTACCTCGCATTGATTTCAAGATAAGACATGTGTTTCGCATGGATTTGAAGCTAACTCGCTTGTTTCGCTTCCAGTAGAAGCTAAATCATTTATATCGTAAGTAGTAGAAGCAAAATCATTTGTTTCGAATGGATTCGAAGCTAAAACTTCCTCTTCGCGTTGACTTGATACTAAATCATGTTTTTCGCTTGGATTTGAAGCAAACTCGTTTGTTTCGCATGCATTTCAATCTATTTCATTTATATCGCAAGTATTTGAAGGTAACTCATTTATTTCGCTTGGATTTGATGCGAAGCCTTCTACTTCGCACTGATTTGCAGCTAAATCATATCTTTCGCTTCGATTTGAAGCTAACTCGTTGGTTTCGCATGCAGTTGAAGCTAAATCATGTATAAAACAAATATTTGAATCTAAACCATTTGTTTCGCATGGATTTGAAGCCAAGCCTTCTACTTCGCATTGATTCGAAGCTAAATCAAGTGTTCCGATAGGATTTCAAATAAGCCGTCTACTTCGCTTTGATTTGAATCTAAATCATGTGTCTCGCATTGATTTGAAGCTAAATCATGTGTTTCGCATGGATTTAAAGCTAACTCGTTTGTTTCGCATGCAGTTGAAGCTAAGTCATGAATATCACAAGTATTTGAAGCTAAACCATTAGTTTCGCATGGATTTGAAGATAAGCCTTATACTTCGCATTGATTTGAAGCTAAATCATGTATTTCGTGTGGATTTGAAGCTAACTCCTTTGTTTCTCCTGCATTTGAAGCAAAATCATGTATATCACACATATTTGAAGCTAATACATTTGTTTCGCATGCATTCGATGATCAGCCTTCTATTTCGCATAGATTTGAAGCTAAATCGTGTGTTTCGCATGGATTTGAAGCTAACTCGTTTGTTTCGCATGCAGTTGAAGCTAAGTCATGAATATCACAAGTATTTGAAGCTGAACCATATGTTTCGCATGAATATTAAGCGTGTGCTTCGAATGAATTTGAAGCTAAATCAAGTGTTTCGCTTGGATTTGAAGCTAACTCGTTTGTTTCGCTTGCTGTTGAATATAAATCATGTATATCACAAGTATTTGAAGCTGAACCATTTGTTACGCATGGATTTGAAACCACGCCGACTACTTCGCATTGATTTGAAGCTGAATCATGTGTTTCGCTTGTATTTGAAGATAACTCGTTTGTTTCTCATGTAGTTGAAGCTAAATCATGTATATCACAAGCATTTGAAACTAAACCATTTGATTCGCATGGACTTGAAGCTATGCCTTCTACTTCGCATTGATTTGAAGCTGAAACAAGTGTCTGGCTTGAATTTGAAGCAAAGTCGTTGGTTTCGCATGCAGATGAAGCTAAATCATGAGTATCACAAGTATTTGAAGCAGAACCATTTGTTTCGCATGGATTTGAAACTAAGCCTTCTACTTCGCCTTGATTTGAAGCTGAATCATGTGTTTCGCTTGTATTTGAAGCTAAATCATGTGTTTCGCATGCAGTTGAAGCTAAATCATGTATGAAACAAGTATTTGAAGCTATACCATTTGTTTCGCATGGATTTGAAGCTAAGCCTTCTACTTCGCATTGATTTGAAGCTAAATCATGTGTTTCGAAAGGATTTGTAGGTAACTCGTTTGTTTCGTCTGCATTTGAAGCTAAAGCATGTATATCATAAGTATTTGAAGCTGAACCATTTGATTGGCATGATTATTAAGCTAAACTATGTGTTTCGAATGAATTTGAAGCTAAATCATGTGTATCGAAAGGATTTGAAGCTAATTCGTTTGGTTTCGCATGCAGTTGAAGCTAAATCATGAGTATCACAAGTATTTGAAGCTGAACTATTTGTTTCGCATGGATTTGAAACTGTGCCTTCTACTTCGCATTGATTTGAAGCTATATCATGTGTTTGGCATGGATTTGAAGCTAACTCGTTTGTTTCGCATGTAGTTGAAGCTAAATGATGTTTATCACAAGTATTTGAAGCTAAACCATTCGTTTCGCATGGATTTGAAGCTAAGCCTTCTACTTCTCATTGATTTGAAGCTACATTATGTTTTTCGCATGGATTTGAAGCTAAATTATGTGTTTCGATTGGATTTGAAGCTAACTCGTTTGTTTCGCATGCAGTTGAATCCGAATCATGTATATCACAAATATTTGAAGCTGAACCATTTGTTTCGCATGCATTTGTAACTAAGCCTTCTTCTTCGCATTGATTTGAAGCTGTATCATGTGTTTCGCTTGAATATGAAGCGAACATGTTTGTTTCACATGCAGTTGAAGCTAAATCATGTATATCACAAGTATTTGCAGCTGAACCATTTGCTACGCATGAATATTAAGCTAAACCATGTGTTACGAATGAATTTGAAGCTGAATCATGTATTTCGCCTGCATTTGATGCTAAATCATGTATATCATAGGTATTTGAAGTTAAAGCATTTTTTTCGCATGGATTCGAAGGTAAGCCTTCTACTTAGCATTGATTTGAAGCGAAATCATGTGCATCGCTTGGATTTGAAGCTATACCTTCTATATCGCATTGATTTGAAGTTAAGTCACGTGTTTCGCTTGTATTTGAAGCTAGTTCGTTTGTTTTGCATGCAGTTGAAGCTAAATCATGTATATCACAAGTATTTGAAGCTAAACCATTTGATTCCCATGGATTTGATGCTAAGCCTTCTACTTCGCATTGATTTGAATCCAAATCATGTGTTTCGCATGGATTTGAAGCTAACTCGTTTGTTTCGCATGCAGTTGAAGCTAAATGATGTTTATCACAAGTATTTGAAGCTAAACCATTTGTTTCGTATGGATTCGAAGATAAGCCTTCTACTTCGCATTGATTTAAAGCAAAATCATGTGTTTCGCATGGATTTGAAGCTAACTCGTTAATTTCGTATGCAGTTGAATCTAAATCATGTATATCATAAGTATTTGAAGCTAAAACATTTGATTCGCATAGATTCGAAGATCAGCCTTCTTCTTCGCATTGATTTGAAGCTAAACCATGTGTTTCGCATGGATTTGAAGCTAACTCGTTTGTTTCGCTTGCATTTGAAGCTAAATCATGTATATCACAAGTATTTGAAGCTAAACCGTTTGCTTCGCCTGGATTCGAAGATAAGCCTTATACTTCGCAATGAATTGAAGCTAATTCATGTGTTTCGCACGGATTTTATGCTAATCCTTCTACTTCGCATTGATTTGAAGCTAAATCATGTGTTTCGCTTGAATTTGAAGCTAACTGATTGTTCCGCCTGCATTTGAAGCTATATCACTTATATCGCAAGTATTTGAAGGTAAATCATTTGTTTTGCATGGATTTGAAGCTAAGCCTTTAACTTCGCATTGATTTGAAGTTAAATCATGTGTTTCGCATGAATTTGAAGATATCTCGTTCGTTTGGTCTGCATTTGAAGCTATTTCATTTATATCGCAAGTATTTGACTCTAAATCATGTGTTTCGCTCGTATTTGAAGCTAAGCCTTCTACTTCGCATGATTTGAAGCTAAATCATGTGTTACGCTTGGATTTGAAGCTCACTCGTTTGTTTCCCCTGCTTTTGAAGCAATATCACTTATATCGCAAGTATATGAAGCTAAATAATTTGTCTCCCATGAATTTGATGCTAATCCTTCTACTTCGCATTAATTTGAAGCTAAATCATGTGATTCGCTTGGAGTTGAAGCTAACTCGTTTGTTCCACATGCAGTTGAAGCTAAATCATGTATATCACAAGTATTTGAAGCTGAACCATTTGTTTCGCCTGGATTTGAAGCTAAGCCTTCTACTTCGCATTGATTTGAAGTTAAATCATTTGTTTCCCTTGGATTTGAAGTTAACTCGTTTGCTCCGCATGCAGTTGAAGCTAAACCGTGTATATCACAAGTATTTCATGCTAAACCATTTGTTTCGCATGGATTTGATGCTAAGCCTTCTTCTTCGCATTGATTTGAAGTTAAATCATGTGTTACGCTTGGATTTGAAGTTCACTCGTTTGTTTCGTCTGAATTTGAAGCTATATCACTTATATCGCAAGTGTTTGAAGCTAAATCATTTGTTTCGCATGGATTTGAAGCTAAACCTTCTACATCGCAGTGATTTGAGCTAAATCATTTGTTTCGCTTGCATTTGAAGCTAACTCGCTTGCTTCACATGCAGTGGAAGCTAAATTATGTATATCACAATTATTTGAAGCTAAACCATTTGCTTCACATGAATATAAAGCTAAATCACGAGTTTCGCACGGATTTGAAACTAACTCGGTTGTTTCGCCAGCATTTGAATCTAAATCATGTATATCACAAGTATTTGAACCTAAACCATTTGTTTTGCATGGATTCGAAGACAAGCCTTCTAGTTCGCATTGATTTCAAGCTAAATCATGTGTTTCGCATGCATTTGAAGCTAACTCGATTGTTTCACATGCAGTTGAAGGTAAATCATGTACATCACAATTATTTGATGCTAAACCATTTGTTTCGCATGAATTTGAAGCTAAACCATCTACATCGCATTGATTTGTAGCTAAATCAAGTGTTTCGCTCGTATTTGAAGCTAGTTCGTTTGTTTCGCATGCAGTTGAAGCTAAATCATGTATATCACAAGAATTTGAAGCTAAACCATTTGATTCCCATGGATTTGATGCTAAGCCTTCTACTTCGCATTGATTTGAATCGAAATCATGTGTTTCGCTTGGATTTGAAGCTAACTCGTTTGTTCCACATGCAGTTGAAGCTAAATCATGTATATCACAAGTATTTGAAGCTGAACCATTTGTTACGCATGGATTTGAAACCACGCCGTCTACTTCGCATTGATTTGAAGCTGAATCATGTGTTTCGCTTGTATTTGAAGATAACTCGTTTGTTTCGCATGTAGTTGAAGCTAAATCATGTATAACACAAGCATTTGAAGCTATACCATTTGTTTCGCCTGGATTTGAAGCTAAGCCTTCTACATCGCATTGATTTGAAGCTAAATCATGCATTTCGCATGGATTCGAAGCTAACTCGTTTGATTCGCTTGCTGTTGAAGCAAAATCACGCATATCACAAGTATTTGAAACTAAACCATTTGTTTCGCATGAATTCGAAGATCTGCCTTCTAGTTCGCATTGATTTGAAGCTAAATCACGTGTTTCGCATAGATTAGAAGCTAACTCGTTTGTTTCACATTCATTTGAAGCTATATCACTTCTATCGCAAGTATTATATTTGAAGCTAAATCATGTTTTTCGCATGTATTTGAAGATAAGCCTTCTACTTCGCATTGATTTCAAGCTAAATCATGTGTTTCGCATGCTTTTGAAGCTAACTCGATTGTTTCGCATGCAGTTGAAGGTAAATCATGTACATCACAATTATTTGATGCTAAACCATTTGTTTCGCATGAATTTGAAGCTAAACCATCTACATCGCATTGATTTGTAGCTAAATCAATTGTTTCGCTTGTATTAGAAGCTAGTTCGTTTGTTTCGCCTGCACTTGAAGCTATATCACTTATATTCGCATGTATTTGAAGCAAAACCTTTCTTTTCGCATGGTTTTGAAGCAAAGCCTTCTACTTCGCATGAATTTATAGTTAAATCATGTGTTTCGCTTGGATTTGAAGCTAACTCGTTTGTTTCGCATATAGATGAAGCTCAGACATGTATATCACAAGTATTTGAACCCAAACCATTTGTTTCGCATGGATTTGAAGCTAAACCATTTGATTCGATTGTATTTGAAGCTACCTCGTTTGTTTCGCACGCCGTTGAAGCTAAATCATGTATATCACAAGATTTTGAAGCTAAACCATTTGTTTGGCAAGAATTTGAAGCTAAGCCTTCTACTTCGCATTGATTTGAAGTTAAATCATGTGTTTCGCTTGGATTTGAAGCTAACTCGTTTGTTTCTCCTGCATTTGAAGCTATATCACATATATTCGCAAGTATTTGAAGCTGAACCATACGTTCCGCGTGGATTTGAAGCTAAGCCTTCTACTTCGCTTCGATTTGAAGCTCAATCATGTCATTCAAAGAGATTTGAAGCTAATTCAATTGTTTCACCTGCATATGAAGCTATATCACTTATATTCGCAAGTATTTGTAGTTAAACCATTCGTTTCGCATGGATTTGAAGCTAAGCCTTCAACTTCGCATTGACTTGAAGCTAAATCATGTGTTTTGCTTGGATTTGAAGCTAACTCGTCTGTTCCGCATGCAGTTGAAGCTAAATCATGTATATCACAGGTATTTGAAGCTAAACAATTAGTTTCGCATTTATTCGGAGATAAGCCTTCTACTTCGCATTGATTTGAAGCTAAATCATGTGTTTGGCATGGATTTGAAGCTAACTCGTTTGTTTCCAATGCAGTTGAAGATAAATCATGTATATCACAGGTATTTGAAGTTAAACCATTAGTTTCGCATGGATTCGAAGATAAGCCTTCTACTTCGCATTGATTTGAAGCTGAATCATGTGTTTGGCATGTATTTGAATCTAACTCGTTTATTTCGCATGCAGTTGAAGCTAAATCATGTATATCACAAGTATTTGAAGCTAAAACATTTCATTCGCATGGATTCGAAGATCAGCCTTCTGCTTCGCATTGATTTGAAGATAAATCATGTATTTTGCACGGATTTGAAGCTAACACGTTTGTTTCGCATTATGTTGAAGCTAAATCATGTATGTCACAAGTATTTGAAGCTGAACCATTTGTTGCTCATGTATTTGAAGCTTCTACTTCGCATTGATTTGAAGCTAAATCATGTGATTCGCATGGATTTGAACCTCACTCGTTTGTTTCGCCTGCATTTGAACTATATCATGTATATCACAAGTATATGAAGCTAAAGCATTTGTTTCGCATGGATTTGTAGATAAGCCTTCTACTTCGCATTGATTTGAAGCTAAATCATGTGTTTCGCATGGATTTGAAGCTAACTCGTTAGTTTTGCATGCTGTTGAAGCTAAATCATGTATATCACAAGTATTTGAAGCTAAACCATTTGTTTCGCAAGGATACGAAGATCAGCCTTCTACTTCGCATTGATAAGAAGCAAAATCATGTGTTTCGCATGGATTTGACGCTAACTCGTTCGTTTCGCTTGCATTTGAAGCTAAATCATGCACATCACAAGTATTTGGAGCTAAATCATTTGTTTCCCATTGACTTGAAGCTAAACCTTCTACATCGCATTGATTTGATGCTAAATCATGTGTTTCGAATGAATGTGAAGCTAACTCGTTTGCTTCGCTTCCAGCTGAAGTTAAATCATTTATATCGTAAGTATTTGAAGCTAAATCATTTGTTTCGCATGGATTTGAAGCTAAACCTTCTACCTCGCATTGATTTCAAGATAAGACATGTGTTTCGCATGGATTTGAAGCTAACTCGCTTGTTTCGCTTCCAGTAGAATCTAAATCATTTATATCGTAAGTAGTAGAAGCAAAATCATTTGTTTCGAATGGATTCGAAGCTAAACCTTCCACTTCGCATTGATTTGAAGCTAAATCAGGTGTTTCGCATGCAGTTGAAGCTAAGTCATGAATATCACAAGTATTTGAAGCTGAACCATATGTTTCGCATGAATATTAAGCATGTGCTTCGAATGAATTTGAAGCTAAATCAAGTGTTTCGCTTGGATTTGAAGCTAACTCGTTTGTTTCGCTTGCTGTTGAATATAAATGATGTATATCACAAGTATTTGAAGCTGAACCATTTGTTACGCATGGATTTGAAACCACGCCGTCTACTTCGCATTGATTTGAAGCTGAATCATGTGTTTCGCTTGTATTTGAAGATAACTCGTTTGTTTCTCATGTAGTTGAAGCTAAATCATGTATATCAAAAGCATTTGAAACTAAACTATTTGATTCGCATGGACTTGAAGCTATGCCTTCTACTTCGCATTGATTTGAAGCTAATTCATGTGATTCGCATGGATTTAAAGCTAACTCGTTTGTTTCGCCCGCATTTGAAGCTATTTCATTTAAACCGCAAGTATTTGAAGGAAAATCATTTGTTTCGCATGGATTTGTAGATAAGCCATCTACTTCGCATTGATTTGAAGCTAAATCATGTGTTTCGCTTGTATTTGATGCTAACTCGCTTGCAACGCATGCAGTTGAAGCTAAATTATGTATATCACAAGTATTTGAAGCTAAACCATTTGTTTCGCATGGATTTGAAAATAAGCCTCCTACATCGCATTGATTTGATCTAAATCACGTATTTCGCTTGTATTTGAAGCTAACTCGCTTGCATCGCATTCAGTTGAAGCTTAATTATGAATGTCACAAGTATTTGAAGCTAAACCATTCGTTTCGCATGGATTTGAAGCTAAGCCTTCTACTTCTCATTGATTTGATGCTACATTATGTGTTTCGCGTGGATTTGAAGCTAACTCGTTTGTTTCTCCTGCATTTGAAGCAAAATCATGTATATCACACATATTTGAAGCTAATACATTTGTCTCGCATGGATTCTATGATCAGCCTTCTATTTCGCATAGATTTGAAGCTAAATCGTGTGTTTCGCATGGATTTGAAGCTAACTCGCTTGCTTCGCATGCAGTGGAAGCTAAATTATGTATATCACAAGTATTTGAAGCTAAACCATTTGCTTCGCATGATTATTAAGCTAAATCACGTGTTTCGCACGGATTTGAAACTAACTCGGTTGTTTCGCCTGGATTTGAATCTAAATCATGTATATCACAAATATTTGAAGCTGAACCATTTGTTTCGCATGCATTTGTAACTAAGCCTTCTACTTCGCAATGATTTGAAGCTGAATCATGTGTTTCGCTTGAATTTGAAGCGAACATGTTTGTTTCACATGCAGTTGAAGCTTAATCATGTATATCACAAGTATTTTCAGCTGAACCATTTGCTACGCATGAATATTAAGCTAAGCCATGTGTTAGCAATGAATTTGAAGCTAACTCGTTTGTTTAGCATGCACTTGAAGCTAAATCATGTATATCACAAGTATTAGAAGCTAAACATTTTGTTTCGCATGGGTTTGAAGCTAAGCATTCTTCGTCGAATTGATTTGAAGCTGAATCATGTGTTTCGCTTGATTTTGAAACTAAGCCTTCGACCTCGCACTGATATGAAGCTGAATCATGTGTTTTGCTTCGATTTGAAGCTAACTAGCTTATGTCGCATGCATTTGAAGCTAAATCATGTATATCACAAGTATTTGATGCTAAACCGTTTGATTGGCACGGATTTCAAGCTAAGCCTTCTTCTTCGCATTGATTTGCAGCCAAATCGTGTGTTTCGCATGGATTTGAATCTAACTCGTTTCTTTTGCATGGAGTTGAATCTAAATCATGTATATCACAAGTATTTGAAGCTAAACCATTTGTTTCGCATGGATTTGAAACTAAGCCTTCTACTTCGAATTGATTTGAAGTTAAATAATGTGTTTCGCTTGGATTTGAAGCTAAGCCATCTAATTCGCTTTGATTTGAAGCTGAATCATGCGATTCGCATGGATTTGAAGCCAACTCGTTTGTTTCGCCGGCAATTGTAGTTATATCACTTATATTCGCAAGTATTTGAATCAAAACCATTCGTTTCGCATGGATTTGAAGCCATACGTTCCATTTCGCACGAATCTGTATCTAAATCATGTGTTTCGCTTGGATTTGATGCTAACACGTTTGTTTCGCATACAGTTCAAGCTGAGTCATATATATCACAAGTATTTGCAGCTGAACCATTTGTTGCGCATGGTTTTGCAGCCAAGCCTTCTACTTCGCATTGATTTGAAGTTGAATCATGTGTTTCGCTTGAATTTGAAGCTAATACGTCTGTTTCACATGCAGTTGAAGCCAAATCATGTATATTACAAGTATTTGAAGCTGAACCATATGTTTCGCACGAATATTAAGCTAAACCATGTGTTTCGAATGGAAATGAAGCTAAATCATGTGTCTTGAATGGATTTAAAGCTAACTCGTTTGTTTCGCATGCAGTTGAAGCTAAATCAGGCATATCACAAGTATTTGAAGCTGAACCATTTGTTTCGCATGGATTTGAAGCTAAGCCTTCTACTTAGCATTGATTTTAAGCTGAATCGTGTGTTTCGCATGGATTTGTGGCAAGTCGTTTATTTCGCCTGCATTTGAAGCTATGTCACATATATTGTCAAGCATTTGAAGCTAAATCGTTCGTTTAGCAATCATGTGTTTCGCATGGATTTGAAGCTAACTCGATTATTTCGCATGCAGTTGAAACTAAATCATATATATAACAAGTATTTGAAACTAGATCATTTGTGTCGCATGGATTTGAAGCTAAGCCATCTACTTAGCATTGATTTTAAGCTGAATCGTGTGTTTCGCATGGATTTGAGGCAAACTCGTCTATTTCGCCTGCATTTGAAGCTATGTCAGATATATTGACAAGCATTTGAAGCTAAATCATTCGTATAGCAATCATGTGTTTCGCATGGATTTGAAGCTAAGCCTTCTACTTCGCATTGATTTGAAGCTAAGTCATGTGTTTCGCTTGGATTTAAAGCTAACTCGTTTGTTTCGCATGCAGTTGAAGTTAAATCATGTATATTACATGTATTTAAAGCTAAACCATTTGTTTCACATGGATTTGAAGCTATGCCTTCTACTTCGCATGGATTTGAAGCTAAGCCTTCTACTTCGCATTGATTTGAAGCTAAATCATGTGTTTCGCTTGGATTTGAAGCTAACTCGTTTGTTTCGCCTGCATTTGAAGCTATATCACTTATATCACAAATATAAGAAGCTAAATAGATGGTGTCGCATGGATTTGATGCTAAGCCTTCTACTTCGCATTGATTTGAAGCTGAATCATGTGTTTCGCTTGAATTTGAAGCAAAGCCTTCTACCTCGCATTGATATGAAGCTAAATCATGTGTTACGTTTCGATTTGAAGCTAACTAGTTTGTTTCGCATGCAGTTGAAGCTAAATCATGTATATCACAAGTATTTGAAGCTGCACCATTTGATTCGCATGGAGTTGAAGCTAAGCCATCTACTTCGCATTGATTTGAACCTGAATCATGTGTTTCGCTTGTATTAGAAGCAAACTCGTTTGTTTTGCATGCAGTAGAAGCTTAAATCATATATAAAACAAGTAACTGAAGCTAAACCATTTCTTTCGCATGGATTCGAAGTTCAGCCTTCTACTTCCTATTGATTTGAAGCTAAATCATGTTTTTCGCATGGATTTGAATCTAACTCGTTTGTTTCACATACAGTTGAAGCTATATCATGTATATCACAAGTATTTGAACCTAAACCATTTTTTTCACATGGATTTGAAACTAAGCCTTCTATTTCGCATGGATATGAAGCTAAATCATGTCTTTCGCTTGGATTTGAAGCTAACTCGTTTGTTTCGCCTGCATTTGAAGCTATATCACTTATATCACAAATATAAGAAGCTAAATAGATGGTGTCGCATGGATACGAAGATAAGTCTTCTTCTTCGCATTGATTTGAAGCTGAATCATGTGTTTCGCATTGATATGAAGCTAAATCATGTATATCACAAGTATTTGAAGCTAAACCATTTGTTTCGCGTGATTTCGAAGATCAGCCTTCTACTTCGCATTGATTTGAAGCCAAACCATGTGTTTCGCATGATTTTGAACCTAAATCATGTGTTTCGCATGGATTTGAAGCTAACTCGTTGGATTCGCATGCAGTTGAAGCTAAATCATGTATATCAGAAGTATTTGAAGCTAAACCATTTGTTTCGAATGGATTTGAAGATCAGCCTTCTGTTTCGCATTGATTTGAAGCTAAATCATGTGTTTCGCATGGATTTGAATCTAACTCGTTTGATTCGCATGCAGTTGAAGCTAAATCATGTATAAAACAAGTATTTGAAGCTAAACCATTTGTTTCGCGTGAATTCAAAGATCAGCCTTCTTCTTCGCATTGATTTGAAGCTGAATCATGTGTTTCGCATTGATATGAAGCTAAATCATGTATATCACAAGTATTTGAATCCGAATCATTCGGTTCGCATGGATGAGATGCCAAGCCTTCTACTTCGTATTGATTTGAAGCTAAATCATGTGTTTCGCATGGATTTGAAGCTAACTCGATTGTTTCGCATGCAGTTGAAGCTATATCACATATATCGCAAGTATTTGAAGCTAAATCATTTGCGTCGAATGGATTAGGAGCTAAGCCTTCTAATTCGCATTGATTTGAAGCTAAACCATGTGTTTCGCATGATTTTGAACCTAAATGATGTGTTTCGCATGGATTTGAATCTAACTCGTTTGTTTCACATACAGTTGAAGCTAAATCGTGTATATCACAAGTATTTGAAGCTGCACCATTCGTATCGCATGAATATTAAGCTAAACCATGTGTTTCGCATGAATTTGAAGCTCAAACTTCTACATCGCACGGATATGTAGCTAAAACATGTGTTTCGCTTCGATTTGAAGCTAACTCGTTTGTTTAGCATGCACTTGAAGCTAAATCATGTATATCACAAGTATTAGAAGCTAAACATTTTGTTTCGCATGGGTTTGAAGCTAAACATTCTTCGTCGCATTGATTTGAAGCTGAATCATGTGTTTCGCTTGATTTTGAAACTAAGCCTTCGACCTCGCACTGATATGAAGCTGAATCATGTGTTTTGCTTCGATTTGAAGCTAACTAGCTTATTTCGCATGCATTTGAAGCTAAATCATGTATATCACAGGTATTTGAAGCTAAACCGTTTGATTGGCATGGATTTGAAGCTAAGCCTTCTACTTCGCATGGATTTGAAGCTAAGCATTCTACTTCGCATTGATTTGAAGCTAAATCATGTGTTTCGCTTGGATTTAAAGCTAACTCGTTTGTTTCGCATGCAGTTGAAGCTAAATCATGTATATCACAAGTATTTGAAGCTGCACCATTTGATTCGCATGGATTTGAAGCTAAGCCATCTACTTCGCATTGATTTGAACCTGAATCATGTGTTTCGCTTGTATTAGAAGCTAACTCGTTTGTTTTGCATGCAGTAGAAGCTTAAATCATATATAAAACAAGTAACTGAAGCTAAACCACTCGTTTCGCATGGATTCGAAGTTCAGCCTTCTACCTCCTATTGATTTGAAGCTAAATCATGTTTTTCGCATGGATTTGAAGCTAACTCGTTTGTTTGGCCTGCAGTTGAAGTTAAATCATGTATATCACAAGTATTTGAAGCTGAAACATTTGTTTCGTATGAATAATAAGCTAAACCATGTGTTTCGCATGAATTTGGATCCAAATCATATGTTTTGTATGGATTTGAATCTAGCTCGTTTGTTTCTCCTGCATTTGAAGCTAAATCATGTATATCAGAAGTATTTGAAGCTAAACCATTTGCTTCGCTTGGATTCGAAGATAAGCCTTCAACTTCGAATTGAATTGAAGCTAAATCATGTGTTTCGCATGGATTTGAAGCTAACTCGTTTGTTTCGCATGCGGTTGAAGCTAAATCATGTATGTCACAAGTATTTGAAGCTAAACCATTTGTTTCGAATGGATTTGAAGATCAGCCTTCTACTTCGCATTGATTTGAAGTTAAATCATGTATTACGCTTGGATTTGAAGCTCACTCGTTTGTTTCGCCTGCATTTGAAGGTATATCACTTATATTCGCCAGTATTTGCAGATACATCATTCGTTTCGCATGCATTTGAAGCTAGGCCTCCTACTTCGTATTGATTTGATGCTAAATCATGTATTTCGCTTGGATTTGAAGCTATCTCGTTTGTGTCGCATGCAGTTGAGTATAAATCGTGTGTATCACAAGTATTTGAAGCTAAACCATCTGATTCGCATGGATTCGAAGCTAATCCTTCTGCTTCGCATTGATTTGACGCTGAATCATGTGTGTCGCATTGATTTGTGGCTAAATCATGTGTTCCGCATGAATTTCAAGATAACTCGTTTGTTTCGCATGCAGTTGAAGCTAAATCATGTATATCACAAGTATTTGAATCCGAATCATTCGGTTCGCATGGATGAGATGCCAAGCCTTCTACTTCGCATTGATTTGAAGCTAAATCATGTGTTTCCCATGGATTTGAAGCTAACTCGATTGTTTCGCATGCAGTTGAAGCTATATCACTTATATCGCAAGTATTTAAAGCTAAATCATTTGTGTCGAATGGATTTGAAGCTAAGCCTTCCAATTCGCATTGATTTGAAGCTAAATCATGTGTTTTGCATGGATTTGAAGCTAACTCGTTTGTTGTGAATGCATTTGAAGCTATATCACTTATGTTCGCAAGTATTTGAAGCTCAGTCAATTGTTTTGCATTGATTAGAAGTTAAGCCTTCTACTTAGCATTGAATTGAAGCCTAATCATGTGTTTTGCATGGATTCGAAGCTAACTCGTTTGCTTCGCATGCAGTTCAAGCTAAATCATGTATAAAACAAGTATTTGAAGCTAAACCAATTGTTTCGCGTGAATTCAACGATCAGCCTTCTGCTTCGCATTGATTTGAAGCTAAATCATGTGTTTCGCATTGATTTGCAGCTAACTCGTTTGTTTCGCATGCAGTTGAAACTAAATCTTGTATATCACATGTACTTGAAGTTAAACCATTTGTTTCGCATGGATTAGAAGATCAGCATTCTGCTTCGCATTGATTTGAAGCTGAATCATGTGTTTCGCATGGATTTGAATCTAACTCGTTTGTTTCACATACAGTTGAAGCTAAATCATGTATATCACAAATATAAGAAGCTAAATAAATGGTGTCGCAAGGATTTGATGCTAAGCCTTCTACTTCGCATTGATTTGAAGCTCAATCATGTGTTTCGCTTGAATTTGAAGCAAAGCCTTCTACCTCGCATTGATATGAAGCTAAATCATGTGTTTCGTTTCGATTTGAAGCTAACTAGTTTGTTTCGCATGCAGTTGAAGCTAAATCATGTATACCACAAGTATATGTATCTAAACCATGTGTTTCGCATGAATTTGAAACTAAAGCATGTCTCTCGCATGACTTTAAATCTAAATCATTTGTTTCGATTGGATTAGAAGCTAACTCGTTTGTTTCGTCTGCATTTCAAATTATTTCATCCATATTGCAAGTATTTGAAGGTAAGTCATATATTTTGCAAGGATTTGAAGCTATGCCTTCAACATCGAATTGATTGGAATCTAAACCATGTGTTTCGAATGGATTTGACGCTATCTCGGTTGTTTCGCCTGCAGTTGAAGCTATATCATGTATAAAACAAGTATTTGAAACTAAACTGTACGTTTCGCATGGAATTGAATCTAACCCATGTGTGTCGAATGAATTTAAAGCTAAATCATTTGCTTCGCATGGATTTTAAGCTAACTCGTTTGTTTCGCATGCAGTTCAAGCTAAATCATGTATATCACAAGTATTTGTTGCTAAACCATCTGTATCGCATGGATTTGAAGATAAACCATTTGTTTCGCATGGATACGAAGATAAGTCTTCTTCTTCGCATTGATTTGAAGCTGAATCATGTGTTTCGCATTGATATGAAGCTAAATCATGTATATCACAAGTATTTGAAGCTAAACCATTTGTTTCGCGTGATTTCGAAGATCAGCCTTCTACTTCGCATTGATTTGAAGCTAAACCATGTGTTTCGCATGATTTTGAACCTAAATCATGTGTTTCGCATGGATTTGAAGCTAACTCGTTGGATTCGCATGCACTTGAAGCTAAATCATGTATATCAGAAGTATTTGAATCTAAACCATTTGTTTCGAATGGATTTGAAGATCAGCCTTCTGTTTCGCATTGATTTGAAGCTAAATCATGTGTTTCGCATGGATTTGAATCTAACTCGTTTGATTCGCATGCAGTTGAAGCTAAATCATGTATAAAACAAGTATTTGAAGCTAAACCATTTGTTTCGCGTGAATTCAAAGATCAGCCATCTTCTTCGCATTGATTTGAAGCTGAATCATGTGTTTCGCATTGATATGAAGCTAAATCATGTATATCACAAGTATTTGAGTCCGAATCATTCGGTTCGCATGGATGAGATGCCAAGCCTTCTACTTCGTATTGATTTGAAGCTAAATCATGTGTTTCGCATGGATTTGAAGCTAACTCGATTGTTTCGCATGCAGTTGAAGCTATATCACATATATCGCAAGTATTTGAAGCTAAATCATTTGCGTCGAATGGATTAGGAGCTAAGCCTTCTAATTCGCATTGATTTGAAGCTAAACCATGTGTTTCGCATGATTTTGAACCTAAATGATGTGTTTCGCATGGATTTGAATCTAACTCGTTTGTTTCACATACAGTTGAAGCTAAATCGTGTATATCACAAGTATTTGAAGCTGCACCATTCGTATCGCATGAATATTAAGCTAAACCATGTGTTTCGCATGAATTTGAAGCTCAAACTTCTACATCGCACGGATATGTAGCTAAAACATGTGTTTCGCTTCGATTTGAAGCTAACTCGTTTGTTTAGCATGCACTTGAAGCTAAATCATGTATATCACAAGTATTAGAAGCTAAACATTTTGTTTCGCATGGGTTCGAAGCTAAACATTCTTCGTCGCATTGATTTGAAGCTGAATCATGTGTTTCGCTTGATTTTGAAACTAAGCCTTCGACCTCGCACTGATATGAAGCTGAATCATGTGTTTTGCTTCGATTTGAAGCTAACTAGCTTATGTCGCATGCATTTGAAGCTAAATCATGTATATCACAGGTATTTGAAGCTAAACCGTTTGATTGGCATGGATTTGAAGCTAAACCTTCTACTTCGCATTGATTTGAAGCTAAATCATGTGTTTCGCTTGGATTTAAAGCTAACTCGTTTGTTTCGCATGCAGTTGATGCTAAAACATGTATATTACATGTATTTAAAGCTAAACCATTTGTTTCGCATGGATTTGAAGCTAAGCCTTCTACTTCGCATGGATTTGAAGCTAAGCATTCTACTTCGCATTGATTTGAAGCTAAATCATGTGTTTCGCTTGGATTTAAAGCTAACTCGTTTGTTTCGCATGCAGTTGAAGCTAAATCATGTATATCACAAGTATTTGAAGCTGCACCATTTGATTCGCATGGATTTGAAGCTAAGCCATCTACTTCGCATTGATTTGAACCTGAATCATGTGTTTCGCTTGTATTAGAAGCTAACTCGTTTGTTTTGCATGCAGTAGAAGCTTAAATCATATATAAAACAAGTAACTGAAGCTAAACCACTCGTTTCGCATGGATTCGAAGTTCAGCCTTCTACCTCCTATTGATTTGAAGCTAAATCATGTTTTTCGCATGGATTTGAAGCTAACTCGTTTGTTTGGCCTGCAGTTGAAGTTAAATCATGTATATCACAAGTATTTGAAGCTGAAACATTTGTTTCGTATGAATAATAAGCTAAACCATGTGTTTCGCATGAATTTGGATCCAAATCATATGTTTTGTATGGATTTGAATCTAGCTCGTTTGTTTCTCCTGCATTTGAAGCTAAATCATGTATATCAGAAGTATTTGAAGCTAAACCATTTGCTTCGCTTGGATTCGAAGATAAGCCTTCAACTTCGAATTGAATTGCAGCTAAATCATGTGTTTCGCATGGATTTGAAGCTAACTCGTTTGTTTCGCATGCGGTTGAAGCTAAATCATGTATGTCACAAGTATTTGAAGCTAAACCATTTGTTTCGAATGGATTTGAAGATCAGCCTTCTACTTCGCATTGATTTGAAGTTAAATCATGTATTACGCTTGGATTTGAAGCTCACTCGTTTGTTTCGCCTGCATTTGAAGGTATATCACTTATATTCGCCAGTATTTGCAGATACATCATTCGTTTCGCATGCATTTGAAGCTAGGCCTCCTACTTCGTATTGATTTAATGCTAAATCATGTATTTCGCTTGGATTTGAAGCTATCTCGTTTGTGTCGCATGCAGTTGAATATAAATCGTGTGTATCACAAGTATTTGAAGCTAAACCATCTGATTCGCATGGATTCGAAGCTAATCCTTCTGCTTCGCATTGATTTGACGCTGAATCATGTGTTTCGCATTGATTTGTGGCTAAATCATGTGTTCCGCATGAATTTCAAGATAACTCGTTTGTTTCGCATGCAGTTGAAGCTAAATCATGTATATCACAAGTATTTGAATCCGAATCATTCGGTTCGCATGGATGAGATGCCAAGCCTTCTACTTCGCATTGATTTGAAGCTAAATCATGTGTTTCGCATGGATTTGAAGCTAACTCGATTGTTTCGCATGCAGTTGAAGCTATATCACTTATATCGCAAGTATTTAAAGCTAAATCATTTGTGTCGAATGGATTTGAAGCTAAGCCTTCCAATTCGCATTGATTTGAAGCTAAATCATGTGTTTTGCATGGATTTGAAGCTAACTCGTTTGTTGTGAATGCATTTGAAGCTATATCACTTATGTTCGCAAGTATTTGAAGCTCAGTCAATTGTTTTGCATTGATTAGAAGTTAAGCCTTCTGCTTCGCATTGATTTGAAGCTAAATCATGTGTTTCGTTTCGATTTGAAGCTAACTCGTTTGTTTCGCATGCAGTTGAAGCTAAATCAGGCATATCACAAGTATTTGAAGCTGAACCATTTGTTTCGCATGGATTTGAAGCTAAGCCTTCTACTTAGCATTGATTTTAAGCTGAATCGTGTGTTTCGCATGGATTTGTGGCAAGTCGTTTATTTCGCCTGCATTTGAAGCTATGTCACATATATTCTCAAGCATTTGAAGCTAAATCATTCGTTTAGCAATCATGTGTTTCGCATGGATTTGAAGCTAACTCGATTATTTCGCATGCAGTTGAAGCTAAATCATGTATATCACAAGTATTTGAAGCTAAACCATTTGTTTCGCATGGATTCGAATATCAGCCTTCTGCTTCGCAGTGATTTGATGTTAAATCATATGTTTCGCATGGATTTGAAGCTAAGCCTTCTACCTCGCATTGATTTGAAAATAAATCATGTGTTTCGCTTGGATTTGAAGCTAACTCGTTTGTTTCGCACGCACTTGAATCTAAATCAAGTATATCACAAGTATTTGAACCTAAACCATTTGTTTTGCATGGATTCGAAGATCATCCTTCTGCCTCGCATTGAATTCATGTTAAATCATATGTTTTGCATGGATTTGAAGCTATCTCGTTTGTTACGCATGCACTTGAATCTAAATCATGTATATCACAAGTATTTGAAGCTAAACCATTTGATTCGCGTGGATGTGAAGCTAGGCCTCCTACTTCGCATTGATTTGAAGCTAAATCATGTGTTTCGCTTGGATTTGAAGCTAACTGGTTTGCTTCGCATGCAGTTGAAGCTAAATCATGTATATCACAAGTATTAAAGCTAAACCATTTGTTTGGCATGAATATTAAGCTAAACCATGTGTTTCGCATGAATTTGTCGATAAATCATGTGTTTCGCTTGGCTATGAAGCTAACTCGTTAGTTTCGCCTGCAGTTGAAGCTAAATCATGTATATCACAAGTATTTGAAGCTAAACCATTTGTTTCGCATGGATTCGAAGATCAGCATTCTGCGTCGCATTGATTTGATGTTAAATCATATGTTTCGCATGGATTTGAAGCTAACTCGTTAGTTTTGCATGCTGTTGAAGCTAAATCATGTATATCACAAGTATTTGAAGCTAAACCATTTGCTTCGCATGGATTCGAAGATCAGCATTCTGCGCCGCATTGATTTGAAGCTAAATCATGTGTTTCGCATGGATTTGAAGCTAACTCGTTTGTTTCGCGTGCAGTTGAAGCTAAATCATGTATATCACAAGTATTTGAAGCTAAACCATTTGTTTCGCATGGATTCGAATATCAGCCTTCTGCTTCGCAGTGATTTGATGTTAAATCATATGTTTCGCATGGATTTGAAGCTAAGCCTTCTACCTCGCATTGATTTGAAAATAAATCATGTGTTTCGCTTGGATTGGAAGCTAACTCGTTTGTTTCGCACGCACTTGAATCTAAATCAAGTATATCACAAGTATTTGAACCTAAACCATTTGTTTTGCATGGATTCGAAGATCATCCTTCTGCCTCGCATTGATTTCATGTTAAATCATATGTTTTGCATGGATTTGAAGCTATCTCGTTTGTTACGCATGCACATGAATCTAAATCATGTGTATCACAAGTATTTGAAGCTAAACCATTTGATTCGCGTGGATGTGAAGCTAGGCCTTCTACTTCGCATTGATTTGAAGCTAAATCATGTGTTTCGCATGGATTTTGAGCTAACTCGTTTGTTTCACATTCAGTTGAAGTTAAATCATGAATATCACAAGTATTTGAAGCTAAACGATTGTTTCGCATGGATTTGAAGATAAGCCTCCTACTTCGCATTGATTTGAAGACAAATCATGTGTTTCGCTTGGATTTTAAACTAACTCGTTTGTTTCACATGCAGTTGAAGCTAAATCATGTACATCACAAGTGTTTGAAGCTAAACCATTTGTTTCGCATGGATTCGAAGGTAACCCTTCCACTTCGCATTGATTTGAAGTTAAATCATGAGTTTCGCATGAATTTTAAGCTAACTCGTTTGTTTCGCCTGCAGTTGAAGCTAAATCATGTATATCACAAGTATTTGAAGCTAAACCATTTGTTTCGCATGGATTTGAAGATAACCTTTCTACTTCGCATTGATTTGAAGCTAAATCATGTGTTTCGCATGGATTTGAAGCTAACTCGCTTGTTTCGCATGTTCTTGATGCTAAATCATGTATATCACAAGTATTTGAAGCTAAACCATTTGTTTCGCATGGATTCGAAGATCATCATTCTGCGTCGCATTGATTTGATGTTAAATCATATGTTTCGCATGGATTTGAATTTATCTCGTTTGTTTCGCATGCACTTCAATATAAATTAAGCATATCACAAGTATTTGAAGCTAAACCGTTTGATTCGCATGGATTTGAAGCTAAGCCTTCTACTTCGCATTGATTTGAAGACAAATCATGTGTTCCGCTTGGATTTTAAGCTAACTCGTTTGTTTCGCATGCTGTTGAATCTAAATCATGTATATCACAAGTATTTGAGCTAAACCGTTTGATTCGCATGGATTTGAAGCTAAGCCTTCTACTTCGCATTGATTTGAAGATAAATCATGTGTTTCACTTGGATTTGAAGCTCAGCCTTCTACTTCGCATTGATTTGAAGCTAAATAATGTGTTTCGCTTGGATTTTAAGCTAGCTCGTTTGTTTCATATGCAGTTGAAGTTAAATCATGAATATCACAAGTATTTGAAGCTAAACGATTTGTGTCGCATGGATTTGAAGATAAGCCTCCTACTTCGCATTGCTTTGATGCTAAATCATGTGTTTCGCATGGATTTGAAGCTAACTCGTTTGTTTCGCATGCAGTTGAAGCTAAATTATGTATATCACAAGCATTTGAAGCTAAACCATTTGTTTCTCATGGATTTGATGGTATGCCCTCTACTTCGCATTAATTTGCAGCTAAATCATGTGCTTCGTATGGATGTTAAGCTAACTCGTTTGTTTCACATGCAGTTGAAGCTAAATCATGTATATCACAAGTGTTTGAAGCTAAACCATTTGTTCTGCATGGATTCGAAGATAATCCTTCTACTTCGCATTGATTTGAAGCTAAATCATACGTTTCGCATGGATTTAAAGCTAACTCGTTTGTTTCGCATGCAGTTGAAGCTAAATCATGTATATCACAGGTCCTTGAAGCTAAACCAATTGATTCGCTTGTATTTGAAGCTAACTCGTTTGTTTCGCATGCTGTAGAATCTAAATCATGTATATCACAATTATTCGAATCGGAACCATTTGATTAGCATGGATTCGAAGATCACCATTCTTCTTCGCATTGATTTGAAGCTAAATCATGTCTATCGCAAGGATTTGAAGCTAACTCGTGTGTTTCGCATACTATTGAAGCTGAATCATGTATAACACAAATATTTGAGGCTAAACCATTTGTTTCGCATGGATTCGAAGATCAGCATTCTACTTCGCTTTTACTTGAAGCTAAATCATGTGTGTCGCCTGGATTTGAAGCTTAGTCGTTTGTTTCGCATGCAGTTGAAGCTAAATCATGTATATCACAAGCATTTGAAGCTGAACCATTTGTTTCGCATAGATTTGAAGCTAAGCCTTCTACTTCGCATTGATTTGAAGCTAAATCATGTGTCTCGCTTGGATTTGAAGCTAACTGGTTCGTTTCGCATGCAGTGGAAGCTAAATCATCTATATCACAAGAATTTGAAGCTGAAGCATTTGTTTCCCATGAATATTAAGCTAAACCATGTGTTTCGCATGAATTTGAAGCTGAATCATGTGTTTCGCATGGATTTGAAGCTAACTCGTTTGCTTTGCATGCGGTTGAGGCTAAATCATGCATATCACAAGTATTTGAAGCTAAACCATTTGTTTCGCAAGAATATTAAGCTAAACCAGGTGTTTCGAATGAATTTGAAGCTAAATCATGTGATTCGCATGGATTTGAAGCTGACTCGTTGGATTCGGAAGCAGTTGATGCTAAATCATGAATACCACAAGTATTTGAAGCTGAACAATTTGTATCGCATGGATTTGAAGCTAAGCCTTCTACTTCGCATTGATTTGAAGCTAAATCATGCGTCTCGCTTGGATTTGAAGCTAACTCGTTTGTTTCGCATGAAGTTGAAGCTAAATCATGTATATCACGAGTATTTGAAGCTAAACCATTTTTTTCGCATTGATTCAAAGATCAGTATTCCACTTCGCATTGATTTGAAGCTAAATCATGTGTTTCGCATGGATTTGAAGCTAAATCATGTGTTTCGCATGGATTTGAAGCTAACTCGTTTGTTTCGCATGCAGTTGATGCTGAATCATGTATATCACAAGCATCTGAAGCTAAACCATTTTTTCTCATGGATTTGAAACCACGCCTACTACTTCGCATTGATTTGAAGCTAAATAATTTGGTTCGCTTGGATTTGAAGCTAAGCCTTCTACTTCACATTGATTTGAAGACAAATCATGTGTTTCGCTTGGATTTTAAACTAACTCGTTTGTTTCACATGCAGTTGAAGCTAAATCATGTACATCACAAGTGTTTGAAGCTAAACCATTTGTTTCGCATGGATTCGAAGGTAACCCTTCCACTTCGCATTGATTTGAAGTTAAATCATGAGTTTCGCATGAATTTTAAGCTAACTCGTTTGTTTCGCCTTGCAGTTGAAGCTAAATCATGTATAACACAAATATTTGAGGCTAAACCATTTGTTTCGCATGGATTCGAAGATCAGGCTTCTACTTAGCTTTTACTTGATGTTAAATCATATGTTTCGCATGGATTTGAAGCTAACTCGTTTGTTTCGCATGCACTTGAATCTAAATCATGTATATCACAAGTATTTGAAGCTAAACCATTTGTTTCGCATGGATTTGAAGATAACCTTTCTACTTCGCATTGATTTGAAGCTAAATCATGTGTTTCGCATGGATTTGAAGCTAACTCGCTTGTTTCGCATGCTGTTGATGCTAAATCATGTATATCACAAGTATTTGAGCTAAACCATTTGTTTCGCATGGATTCGAAGCTAAGCCTTCTACTTCGCATTGATTTGAAGATAAATCATGTGTTTCGCTTGGATTTGAAGCTCAGCCTTCTACTTCGCATTGATTTGAAGCTAAATAATGTGTTTCGCTTGGATTTTAAGCTAGCTCGTTTGTTTCACATGCAGTTGAAGTTAAATCATGAATATAACAAGTATTTGAAGCTAAACGATTTGTTTCGCATGGATTTGAAGATAAGCCTTGGTCTTGGCATTGATTTGAAGCTAAATCATGTGTTTCGCATGGATTTGAAGCTAACTCGTTTGTTTCGCATGCAGTTGAAGCTAAATTATGTATATCACAAGCATTTGAAGCTAAACCATTTGTTTCTCATGGATTTGATGGTATGCCCTCTACTTCGCATTAATTTGCAGCTAAATCATGTGCTTCGTATGGATGTTAAGCTAACTCGTTTGTTTCACATGCAGTTGAAGCTAAATCATGTATATCACAAGTGTTTGAAGCTAAACCATTTGTTCTGCATGGATTCGAAGATAATCCTTCTACTTCGCATTGATTTGAAGCTAAATCATACGTTTCGCATGGATTTAAAGCTAACTCGTTTGTTTCGCATGCAGTTGAAGCTAAATCATGTATATCACAGGTCTTTGAAGCTAAACCATTTGATTCGCATGTGTTTGAAGCTAACTCGTTTGTTTCGCATGCTGTAGAATCTAAATCATGTATATCACAAGTATTCGAATCGGAACCATTTGATTAGCATGGATTCGAAGATCACCATTCTTCTTCGCATTGATTTAAAGCTAAATCATGTGTTTCGCATGGATTTGAAGCTTACGCGTGTGTTTCGCATGCAGTTGATGCTAAATCATGTATATCACAAGTATTTGAAGCAGAAACATTTGTTTCGCATGGGTTCGAAGATAAGCCTTCTACTTCGCATTGATTAGAAGCTAAGTCATGTGTTTCGCTTGGATTTGAAGCTAACTCGTTCGTTTCGCATGCAGTTGAATCTAAATCATGTATATCACAAGTATTTGACGCAAAACCAATTGTTTCGCATGGATTTGAAGATAAGCCTTCCTCTTCGCATTTATTTGAAGCTAAATCATGTGATCCGCAAGGATTAGAAGCTAAGCCTTCAACTTCGCATTGATTTGAAACTAAACCATTTGATTCGCATGGATTTGAAGCTAAGTCTTCTACTTCGCATTGATTTGAAGCTAAATCATGTGTTTCGCATGGATTTGAAGCTAACTCGTTTGTTTCGCCTGCATTTGAAGCTAAATCGTGTATATCACAAGTATTTGAAGCTAAATGATTTGTTTCGCATTGATTCGAAGATACGCCTTATACTACACAGTGATTTGAAGCTAAATCATGTGTTTCGCATGGATTTGAACCTAAATCGTTTGTTTCGCATGCAGTTGAAGCTAAATCATGTATATCACAAGTATTTGAACCTAAACAATTTGATTCGCATGGATTTGAAGCTAAGCCTTCTACTTCGCATTGATTAGAAGCTAAGTCATGTGTTTCGCTTGGATTTGAAGCTAACTCGTTCGTTTCGCATGCAGTTGAATCTAAATCATGTATATCACAAGTATTTGACGCTAAACCAATTGTTTCGCATGGATTTGAAGATAAGCCTTCCTCTTCGCATTTATTTGAAGCTAAATCATGTGATCCGCAAGGATTAGAAGCTAAGCCTTCAACTTCGCAATGATTTGAAACTAAACCATTTGATTCGCATGGATTTGAAGCTAAGTCTTCTACTTCGCATTGATTTGAAGCTAAATCGTGTGTTTCGCATGGATTTGAAGCTAACTCGTTTGTTTCACCTGCATTTGAAGCTAAATCGTGTATATCACAAGTATTTGGAGCTAAATGATTTGTTTCGCATTGATTCGAAGATACGCCTTATACTACACAGTGATTTGAAGCTAAATCATGTGTTTCGCATGGATTTGAACCTAAATCGTTTGTTTCGCATGCAGTTGAAGCTAAATCATCTATATCACAAGTATTTGAACCTAAACAATTTGATTCGCATGGATTTGAAGCTAAGCCTTCTACTTCGCATTGATTAGAAGCTAAGTCATGTGTTTCGCTTGGATTTGAAGCTAACTCGTTCGTTTCGCATGCAGTTGAATCTAAATCATGTATATCACAAGTATTTGACGCTAAACCAATTGTTTCGCATGGATTTGAAGATAAGCCTTCCTCTTCGCATTTATTTGAAGCTAAATCATGTGATCCGCAAGGATTAGAAGCTAAGCCTTCAACTTCGCATTGATTTGAAACTAAACCATTCGATTCGCATGGATTTGAAGCTAAGTCTTCTACTTCGCATTGATTTGAAGCTAAATCATGTGTTTCGCATGGATTTGAAGCTAACTGGTTTGTTTCGCCTGCATTTGAAGCTAAATCGTGTATATCACAAGTATTTGAAGCTAAATGATATGTTTCGCATTGATTCGAAGATACGCCTTATACTACACAGTGATTTGAAGCTAAATCATGTGTTTCGCATGGATTTGAACATAAATCGTTTGTTTCGCATGCAGTTGAAGCTAAATCATGTATATCACAAGTATTTGAACCTAAACAATTTGATTCGCATGGATTTGAAGCTAAGCCTTCTACTTCGCATTGATTAGAAGCTAAGTCATGTGTTTCGCTTGGATTTGAAGCTATCTCGTTTGTTTCGCATGCACTTGAATCTAAATCATGTATATCGCAATTATTTGAAGCTAAACCATTTGATTCCCATGGATTTAAAGCTATGCCTTCTACTTCGCATTGATTTGGAGTTAAATCATGTGTTTCGCATGGATTTGAATCTATCTCGTTCGTTTCGCATGCATTTGAATATAAATCAAGCATATCACAAGTATTTGAAACAAAACCTTTTGATTCGCATGGATTTGAAGCTAAGCCTTCTACCTCACATTGATTTGAAGCTAAATCATGTGATTCACATGGATTTCAAGCTAAGCCTGCTACATCGCATTGATTTGAAGCCACATCATGTGTTTCGCATGGGTTTAGAGATAACTCGTTATTTCGCCTGCATTTGGAGCTAAATCATGTATATCACAAATATTTGAAGCTAAACCATTTGTCTCGCATGGATTCGAAGATAAGCCTTCTACTTCGCATTGATATTAATCTGATATTAATCTAAATAAAATATTGATATTAATCTAAATGATGTGTTTCGCATGGATTTGAAGCTAACTCGTTTGTTTCGCATGCAGTTGAATCTAAACCATGTATATCCCAAGTATTTGAGCTAAACCATTTGTTTAGCATGGTTTCGAATATAAGCCTTCTACTTCGCAATCATTTGAAGCTAAATCATGTGTTTCGCATGGATTTGAAGCTAACTCGTTTGTTTCGCATGCTGTTGAACCTAAATCATGTATATTACAAGTATTTGAATCTAAACCATCTGCTTCGTGTGGATTTGAAGATCAGCCTTCTACTTCGCATTGATTTGAAGCTAACTCATTTGATTCGCTGAAATTTGAAGCCAGCTCGTTTGTTTCGCATGCAGTTGAATCTGAATCATGTAATCCCAAGTATTTGAAGCTATTCCATTGGTTTCGCATGGAGTCGAAGATAAGCCTTCTACTTCGCATTGATTTGAAGCTAAATCATGCGTTTCGCATGGATTTGAAGCTAACTCGTGTGTTTCGCATGCTGTTGCTGCTAAATCATGTATATTACAACTATTTGAAGCTAAACCACCTGTTTCGTGTGGATTCGAAGATCAGCCTTCTACTTCGCATTGATTTGAAGCTAAATCATGTGTTTCGCATGGATTTGAAGCTAACGCGTGTGTTTCGCATGCAGTTGAATCTAAATCATGTATATCACAAGTATTTGAAGCTAAACCATTTGATTCCCATGGATTTAAGGCTAGGCCTTCTACTTCGCATTGATTTGGAATTATAATCATGTGTTTCGCTTGGATTTGAAGCTAACTCGTTTGTTTTGCATGCACTTGAATATAAATCAAGCATATCACAAGTATTTGAAGCTAAACCAGTTGTTTCGCATGGATTCGAATATCAGCCTTCTACTTCGCTTTTACTTGAAGCTAAATCATGTGTTTCGCATGGATTTGAAGCTAAGTCGTTTGTTTCGCATGCAGTTGAAGCTAAGTCATGTATATCACAAGTATTTGAAGCTAAACCATTGGATTCGCATGGATTTGAAGCTAGGCGTTCTACTTCGCATTGATATGAAGCTAAATCATGTGTTTCGCTTGGATTTGAAGCTAACTGGTTTGTTTCGCATGCAGTTGAAGCTAAATCATGTATATCAGAAGTATTTGAAGCTAAACCATTTGTTTCGCATGAATATTATGCTAAACCATGTGTTTCGCATGAATTTGTCGATAAATCATGTGTTTCGCTTATCTATGAAGCTAACTCGCTTGTTTCGCCGGCATTTTAAGCTAAATCATGTATATCAGAAATATTTAAAGCTAAACCATTTGTTTCGCATTGATTCGAAGATAAGCCTTCTTCTTCGCATTGATTTTAAGCTAAATCATGTGTTTCGTATTCATTTGAAGCTACCTCGTTTGTTTCGCATGCAGTTGAATCTAATTATGTATATCAAAAGTATTTGAAACTATACCATTTGATTCGCATGGATTTGAAGCTAAGCCTTCTACTTCGCATTGATTTGAAGCTAAATCATGTGTTTCGCTAGGATTTGAAGCTAACTCGTTTGTTTCTCATGCAGTTGAATCTAAACCATATATCCCAAGTATTTGAAGCTAAACCATTTGTCTCGCATGGATTCGAATATAAGCCTTCTACTTCGCATTCATTTGAAGCCAAATCATGTGTTTCGCATGGATTTCAAGCTAACTCGTTTCTTTCGCATGCTGTTGCTGCTAAATCATGTATATTACAACTATTTGAAGCTAAACCATCTGTTTCGTGTGGATTCGAATATCAGCCTTCTACTTCGCATTGATTTGAAGCTAAATCATGTGTTTCGCATGCATCTGAAGGTAACTCGTTTGTTTCGCCTGCATTTGAAGCTATATCACTTATATTGGCAAGTATTTGAAGCTAAATCTTTCGTTTCGGGTGGATTTAAAACTAAGCCTTCTACTTCACGTTGATTTGAACTTAATTAATGTTTTTCGCTGGATTTGAAGCTAACTCGATTGTTTCGCATGCATTTGAAGCTAAATGATGTATATCACAAGTATTTGAGGCTAAACCATTTGTTTCGCATTGATTCGAAGATAAGCCTTGGTCTTGGCATTGATTTGAAGCTAAATCATGTGTTTCGCATGGATTTGAAGCTAACTCGTTTGTTTCGCATGCAGCTGAATCTAAACCATGTATATCCCAAGTATTCGAGCTAAACCATTTGTTTCGCATGGATTCGAAGATCAGCCTTCTGCTTCGCATTGATTTGATGTTAAATCATATGTTTCGAATGGATTTGAAGCTATCTCGTTTGTTTCGCATGCACTTGAATATAAATCAAGTATATCACAAGTATTTGAAGCTAAACCTTTTGATTCGCATGGATTTGAAGCTAAGCCTTCTACTTCGCATTGAATTGAAGATAGCTCGTTTGTTTCGCATGCAGTTGAAGCTAAATCATGTATATCACAAGTATTTGTAGCTAAACCATTTGTTTCGCATGGATTTGAAGATCAGCCTTCTACTTCGCATTGATTTGAAGCTGAATCCTGTGTTTCGCATGGATTTGAAGCTAACTCGTTTGTTTCGCATGCTCTTGAAGCTAAATCAAGTATATCACAAGTACTTGAAGCAAAACCATTTGTTTCCCATGGATTCGAAGATAACCCTTCTACTTCGCATTGATTTGAAGATAAATAATGTGTTTCCCTTGGATTTGAAACTAACTCGTTTGTATCGCACGCACTTGAATCTAAATCAAGTATATCACAAGTATTTGAAGCTAAACCGTTTGATTCGCATGGATCTGAAGCTAAGCCTTCTACTTCGCATTGATTTTAAGCTAAATCATACGTTTCGCATGGATTTAAAGCTAACTCGTTTGTTTCGCATGCAGTTGAAGCTAAATCATGTATATCACAAGTATTTGAAGCTAAACCATTTGTTTCGCATGGATTCGAATATCAGCCTTCTGCTTCGCAGTGATTTGATGTTAAATCATATGTCTCGCATGGATTTGAAGCTAAGCCTTCTACCTCGCATTGATTTGAAAATAAATCATGTGTTTCGCTTGGATTTGAAGCTAACTCGTTTGTTTCGCACGCACTTGAATCTAAATCAAGTATATCACAAGTATTTGAAGCTAAACCATTTGTTTTGCATGGATTCGAAGATCAGCCTTCTGCCTCGCTTTGATTTGATGTTAAATCATATGTTTCGCATGGATTTGAAGCTATCTCGTTTGTTACGCATGCACTTGAATCTAAATCATGTATATCATAGGCATTTGAAGCTAAACCATTTGATTCGCGTGGATTTGAAGCTAGGCCTTCTACTTCGCATGGAATTGAAGCTAAATCATGTGTTTCGCTTGGATTTCAAGCTAACTCGTTCGTTCCGCACGCAGTTGAATCTGAATCATGTATATCACAAGTATT
Source organism: Megalopta genalis (assembly GCF_051020955.1). NCBI lineage: Eukaryota > Metazoa > Arthropoda > Insecta > Hymenoptera > Halictidae > Megalopta > Megalopta genalis. Next base: position 179,256 of record NW_027476204.1, on the reverse strand, counting down.
TGAATCTAAACCATTTGATTCGCATGGATTTGAAGATAAGCCTTCTACATCGCATTGATTTGAAGCTCAACCATGTGATTCCTTTGGAATTGAAGTATTCTCGTATGTTTCGCATGCTGCTGAAGCTAAATCATGTATATCACAAGTATTTGAACCTAAACCATTCGTTTCGCATGAATTTGAAGCTCAGCCTTCTACTTCGTATTGAATTGAAGCTATATCACGTGTTTCGCTTAGATTTGAAGCTAATTCGCTCGTTTCGCACGCAGTTGAAGCTAAATCATGTATATCACAAGTATTTGAACGTAAACCATTTTATTCGCATGGGTTTGAAGCTAAGCCTTCTACTTCGCATTGAATTGAAGCTCAATCATGTGATTCCTTTGGAATTGAAGTATTCTCGTATGTTTCGCATGCTGCTGAAGCTAAATCATGTATATCACAAGTATTTGAACCTAAACCATTCGTTTCGCATGAATTTGAAGCTCAGCCTTCTACTTCGTATTGAATTGAAGCTATATCACGTGTTTCGCTTAGATTTGAAGCTAATTCGCTCGTTTCGCACGCAGTTGAAGCTAAATCATGTATATCACAAGTATTTGAACGTAAACCATTTTATTCGCATGGGTTTGAAGCTAAGCCTTCTACTTCGCATTGAATTGAAGCTCAATCATGTGTTTCGCTTGGATTTGAAGCTAACTCGTTCGTTTCGCACGCAGTTGAATCTGAATCATGTATATCACAAGTATTTGAATCTAAACCATTTGATTCGCTTGGATTTGAAGATAAGCCTTCTACATCGCATTGATTTGAAGCTCAATCATGTGATTCCTTTGGAATTGAAGTATTCTCGTATGTTTCGCATGCTGTTGAAGCTAAATCATGTATATCACAAGTATTTGAACCTAAACCATTCGTTTCGCATGAATTTGAAGCTCAGCCTTCTACTTCGCATTGATTAGAAGCTAAGTCATGTGTTTCGCTTGGATTTGAAGCTAACTCGTTCGTTTCGCATGCAGTTGAATCTAAATCATGTATATCACAAGTATTTGACGCTAAACCAATTGTTTCGCATGGATTTGAAGATAAGCCTTCCTCTTCGCATTTATTTGAAGCTAAATCATGTGATCCGCAAGGATTAGAAGCTAAGCCTTCAACTTCGCATTGATTTGAAACTAAACCATTTGATTCGCATGGATTTGAAGCTAAGTCTTCTACATCGCATTGATTTGAAGCTAAATCATGTGTTTCGCATGGATTTGAAGCTAACTCGTTTGTTTCGCCTGCATTTGAAGCTAAATCGTGTATATCACAAGTATTTGAAGCTAAATGATTTGTTTCGCATTGATTCGAAGATACGCCTTATACTACACAGTGATTTGAAGCTAAATCATGTGTTTCGCATGGTTTTGAACCTAAATCGTTTGTTTCGCATGCAGTTGAAGCTAAATCATGTATATCACAAGTATTTGAACCTAAACAATTTGATTCGCATGGATTTGAAGCTAAGCCTTCTACTTCGCATTGATTAGAAGCTAAGTCATGTGTTTCGCTTGGATTTGAAGCTAACTCGTTCGTTTCGCATGCAGTTGAATCTAAATCATGTATATCACAAGTATTTGACGGTAAACCAATTGTTTCGCATGGATTTGAAGATAAGCCTTCCTCTTCGCATTGATTTGAAGCTCAATCATGTGATTCCTTTGGAATTGAAGTATTCTCGTATGTTTCGCATGCTGTTGAAGCTAAATCATGTATATCACAAGTATTTGAACCTAAACCATTCGTTTCGCATGAATTTGAAGCTCAGCCTTCTACTTCGCATTGATTAGAAGCTAAGTCATGTGTTTCGCTTGGATTTGAAGCTAACTCGTTCGTTTCGCATGCAGTTGAATCTAAATCATGTATATCACAAGTATTTGACGCTAAACCAATTGTTTCGCATGGATTTGAAGATAAGCCTTCCTCTTCGCATTTATTTGAAGCTAAATCATGTGATCCGCAAGGATTAGAAGCTAAGCCTTCAACTTCGCATTGATTTGAAACTAAACCATTTGATTCGCATGGATTTGAAGCTAAGTCTTCTACATCGCATTGATTTGAAGCTAAATCATGTGTTTCGCATGGATTTGAAGCTAACTCGTTTGTTTCGCCTGCATTTGAAGCTAAATCGTGTATATCACAAGTATTTGAAGCTAAATGATTTGTTTCGCATTGATTCGAAGATACGCCTTATACTACACAGTGATTTGAAGCTAAATCATGTGTTTCGCATGGATTTGAACCTAAATCGTTTGTTTCGCATGCAGTTGAAGCTAAATCATGTATATCACAAGTATTTGAACCTAAACAATTTGATTCGCATGGATTTGAAGCTAAGCCTTCTACTTCGCATTGATTAGAAGCTAAGTCATGTGTTTCGCTTGGATTTGAAGCTAACTCGTTCGTTTCGCATGCAGTTGAATCTAAATCATGTATATCACAAGTATTTGACGGTAAACCAATTGTTTCGCATGGATTTGAAGATAAGCCTTCCTCTTCGCATTTATTTGAAGCTAAATCATGTGATCCGCAAGGATTAGAAGCTAAGCCTTCAACTTCGCATTGATTTGAAACTAAACGATTTGATTCGCATGGATTTGAAGCTAAGTCTTCTACTTCGCATTGATTTGAAGCTAAATCATGTGTTTCGCATGGATTTGAAGCTAACTGGTTTGTTTCGCCTGCATTTGAAGCTAAATCGTGTATATCACAAGTATTTGAAGCTAAATGATATGTTTCGCATTGATTCGAAGATACGCCTTATACTACACAGTGATTTGAAGCTAAATCATGTGTTTCGCATGGATTTGAACATAAATCGTTTGTTTCGCATGCAGTTGAAGCTAAATCATGTATATCACAAGTATTTGAACCTAAACAATTTGATTCGCATGGATTTGAAGCTAAGCCTTCTACTTCGCATTGATTAGAAGCTACGTCATGTGTTTCGCTTGGATTTGAAGCTAACTCGTTCGTTTCGCATGCAGTTGAATCTAAATCATGTATATCACAAGTATTTGACGCTAAACCAATTGTTTCGCATGGATTTGAAGATAAGCCTTCCTCTTCGCATTTATTTGAAGCTAAATCATGTGATCCGCAAGGATTAGAAGCTAAGCCTTCAACTTCGCATTGATTTGAAACTAAACCATTTGATTCGCATGGATTTGAAGCTAAGTCTTCTACTTCGCATTGATTTGAAGCTAAATCATGTGTTTCGCATGGATTTGAAGCTAACTGGTTTGTTTCGCCTGCATTTGAAGCTAAATCGTGTATATCACAAGTATTTGAAGCTAAATGATATGTTTCGCATTGATTCGAAGATACGCCTTATACTACACAGTGATTTGAAGCTAAATCATGTGTTTCGCATGGATTTGAACATAAATCGTTTGTTTCGCATGCAGTTGAAGCTAAATCATGTATATCACAAGTATTTGAACCTAAACAATTTGATTCGCATGGATTTGAAGCTAAGCCTTCTACTTCGCATTGATTAGAAGCTAAGTCATGTGTTTCGCTTGGATTTGAAGCTAACTCGTTCGTTTCGCATGCAGTTGAATCTAAATCATGTATATCACAAGTATTTGACGCTAAACCAATTGTTTCGCATGGATTTGAAGATAAGCCTTCCTCTTCGCATTTATTTGAAGCTAAATCATGTGATTCGCAAGGATTAGAAGCTAAGCCTTCAACTTCGCATTGATTTGAAGCTAAATAACTTGTTTCGCTGGGATTTGAAGCTAAGTCTTCTACTTCGCATTGATTTGAAGCAAAATCATGTGTTTCTCATGGATTTGAAGCTAACTGGTTTGTTTCGCGTGCAGATGAAGCTAAATCATGTATATCACAAGTATTTAAAGCTAAACCATTTGTTTGGCATGAATATTAAGCTAAACCATGTGTTTCGCATGAATTTGTCGATAAATCATGTGTTTCGCTTGGCTATGAAGCTAACTCGTTTGTTTCGCCTGCAGTTGAAGCTAAATCATGTATATCACAAGTATTTGAAGCTAAACCATTTGTTTCGCATGGATTCGAAGATCAGCCTTCTGCTTCGCATTGATTTGATGTTAAATCATATGTTTCGCATGGATTTGAAGCTATCTCGTTTGTTTCGCATGCACTTGAATATAAATCAAGTATATCACAAGTATTTGAAGCTAAACCGTTTGATTCGCATGGATTTGAAGCTAAGCCTTCAACTTCGCATTGATTTGAATCTAAATAATTTGTTTCGCTTGGATTTGAAGCTAAGTCTTCTACTTCGCATTGATTTGAAGCTAAATCATGTGTTTCGCATGGATTTGAAGCTAACTCGTTTGTTTCGCATGCTGTTGAAGCTAAATCAAGTATATCACAAGTACTTGAAGCAAAACCATTTGTTTCGCATGGATTCGAAGATAACCCTTCTACTTCGCATTGATTTGAAGACAAATCATGTGTTTCGCTTGGATTTTAAGCTAACTCGTTTGTTTCACATGCAGTTGAAGCTAAATCATGTATATCACAAGTGTTTGAAGCTAAACAATTTGTTTTGCATGGATTTGAAGCTAAGCCTTCTACTTCACATTGATTAGAAGCTAAGTCATGTGTTTCGCTTGGATTTGAAGCTAACTCGTTCGTTTCGCATGCAGTTATATCTAAATCATGTATATCACAAGTATTTGACGCTAAACCAATTGTTTCGCATGGATTTGAAGATAAGCCTTCCTCTACGCATTTATTTGAAGCTAAATCATGTGATTCGCAAGGATTAGAAGCTAAGCCTTCAACTTCGCATTGATTTGAATCTAAATAATTTGTTTCGCTTGGATTTGAAGCTGAGTCTTCTACTTCGCATTGATTTGAAGCTAAATCATGTGTTTCGCATGGATTTGAAGCTAACTGGTTTGTTTCGCGTGCAGTTGAAGCTAAATCATGTATATCACAAGTATTTGTAGCTAAACCATTTGTTTCGCATGGATTTGAAGATCAGCCTTCTACTTCGCATTGATTTGAAGCTGAATCCTGTGTTTCGCATGGATTTGAAGCTAACTCGTTTGTTTCGCATGCTCTTGAAGCTAAATCAAGTATATCACAAGTACTTGAAGCAAAACCATTTGTTTCGCATGGATTCGAAGATAACCCTTCTACTTCGCATTGATTTGAAGACAAATCATGTGTTTCGCTTGGATTTTAAGCTAACTCGTTTGTTTCACATGCAGTTGAAGCTAAATCATGTATATCACAAGTGTTTGAAGCTAAACCATTTGTTTTGCATGGATTCGAAGATAAGCCTTCTACTTCGCATTGATTTGAAGCTAAACCATGTGTTTCGCATGGATTTGTACCTAACTCGATTCTTTCGCTTGCATTTGAAGCTAATTTATGTTTATCACAAGTATTTGAAGCTAAATCATTTTTTTCGCATGGATTTGAAGCTGAGCCTTCTACATCGCATTGATTGGAAGCTGAATCATGTCTATCGCTTGAATTCGTAGCTAACACGTTTGTTTCACATGCAGTTGAAGCTGAATCATGTATATCACAATTGTTTCAAGCTAAATCATGTGAGTCGCTTGGATTTGAAGCTAATCCTTCTACTTCGCATTGATTTGAAGGTAAATCATGTGATACGCATGGATTTGAAACTAACTCGTTTGTTTCGCATGCATTTGAAGCTAAATCATGTATATCACAAGTATTTGAATCTAAATGATTTGTTTCGCATGGTTTCGAAGATTAGCCTTCTACTTCGCATTGATTTGAAGCTGAATCCTGTGTTTCGCATGGATTTGAAGCTAACTCGTTTGTTTCGCATGCAGTTGAAGCTAAATCATGTATACCAAAGGTCTTTGAAGCTAAACCATTAGTTTCGCATGAATTTGAAGCTATCTCGTTTGTTTCGCATGCACTTGAATCTAAATCATGTATATCGCAATTATTTGAAGCTAAACCATTTGATTCCCATGGATTTAAAGCTATGCCTTCTACTTCGCATTGATTTGGAGTTAAATCATGTGATCCGCAAGGATTAGAAGCTAAGCCTTCAACTTCGCATTGATTTGAAACTAAACCATTTGATTCGCATGGATTTGAAGCTAAGTCTTCTACTTCGCATTGATTTGAAGCTAAATCATGTGTTTCGCATGGATTTGAAGCTAACTGGTTTGTTTCGCCTGCATTTGAAGCTAAATCGTGTATATCACAAGTATTTGAAGCTAAATGATATGTTTCGCATTGATTCGAAGATACGCCTTATACTACACAGTGATTTGAAGCTAAATCATGTGTTTCGCATGGATTTGAACATAAATCGTTTGTTTCGCATGCAGTTGAAGCTAAATCATGTATATCACAAGTATTTGAACCTAAACAATTTGATTCGCATGGATTTGAAGCTAAGCCTTCTACTTCGCATTGATTAGAAGCTAAGTCATGTGTTTCGCTTGGATTTGAAGCTAACTGGTTTGTTTCGCGTGCAGATGAAGCTAAATCATGTATATCACAAGTATTTAAAGCTAAACCATTTGTTTGGCATGAATATTAAGCTAAACCATGTGTTTCGCATGAATTTGTCGATAAATCATGTGTTTCGCTTGGCTATGAAGCTAACTCGTTTGTTTCGCCTGCAGTTGAAGCTAAATCATGTATATCACAAGTATTTGAAGCTAAACCATTTGTTTCGCATGGATTCGAAGATCAGCCTTCTGCTTCGCATTGATTTGATGTTAAATCATATGTTTTGCATGGATTTGAAGCTATCTCGTTTGTTTCGCATGCACTTGAATATAAATCAAGTATATCACAAGTATTTGAAGCTAAACCGTTTGATTCGCATGGATTTGAAGCTAAGCCTTCAACTTCGCATTGATTTGAATCTAAATAATTTGTTTCGCTTGGATTTGAAGCTAAGTCTTCTACTTCGCATTGATTTGAAGCTAAATCATGTGTTTCGCATGGATTTGAAGCTAACTCGTTTGTTTCGCATGCTGTTGAAGCTAAATCAAGTATATCACAAGTACTTGAAGCAAAACCATTTGTTTCGCATGGATTCGAAGATAACCCTTCTACTTCGCATTGATTTGAAGACAAATCATGTTTTTCGCATGGATTTGAAGCTATCTCGTTTGTTTCGCATGCACTTGAATATAAATCAAGTATATCACAAGTGTTTGAAGCTAAACAATTTGTTTTGCATGGATTTGAAGCTAAGCCTTCTACTTCACATTGATTAGAAGCTAAGTCATGTGTTTCGCTTGGATTTGAAGCTAACTCGTTCGTTTCGCATGCAGTTATATCTAAATCATGTATATCACAAGTATTTGACGCTAAACCAATTGTTTCGCATGGATTTGAAGATAAGCCTTCCTCTACGCATTTATTTGAAGCTAAATCATGTGATTCGCAAGGATTAGAAGCTAAGCCTTCAACTTCGCATTGATTTGAATCTAAATAATTTGTTTCGCTTGGATTTGAAGCTGAGTCTTCTACTTCGCATTGATTTGAAGCTAAATCATGTGTTTCGCATGGATTTGAAGCTAACTGGTTTGTTTCGCGTGCAGTTGAAGCTAAATCATGTATATCACAAGTATTTGTAGCTAAACCATTTGTTTCGCATGGATTTGAAGATCAGCCTTCTACTTCGCATTGATTTGAAGCTGAATCCTGTGTTTCGCATGGATTTGAAGCTAACTCGTTTGTTTCGCATGCTCTTGAAGCTAAATCAAGTATATCACAAGTACTTGAAGCAAAACCATTTGTTTCGCATGGATTCGAAGATAACCCTTCTACTTCGCATTGATTTGAAGACAAATCATGTGTTTCGCTTGGATTTTAAGCTAACTCGTTTGTTTCACATGCAGTTGAAGCTAAATCATGTATATCACAAGTGTTTGAAGCTAAACCATTTGTTTTGCATGGATTCGAAGATAAGCCTTCTACTTCGCATTGATTTGAAGCTAAACCATGTGTTTCGCATGGATTTGTACCTAACTCGATTCTTTCGCTTGCATTTGAAGCTAATTTATGTTTATCACAAGTATTTGAAGCTAAATCATTTTTTTCGCATGGATTTGAAGCTGAGCCTTCTACATCGCATTGATTGGAAGCTGAATCATGTCTATCGCTTGAATTCGTAGCTAACACGTTTGTTTCACATGCAGTTGAAGCTGAATCATGTATATCACAATTGTTTCAAGCTAAATCATGTGAGTCGCTTGGATTTGAAGCTAATCCTTCTACTTCGCATTGATTTGAAGGTAAATCATGTGATACGCATGGATTTGAAACTAACTCGTTTGTTTCGCATGCATTTGAAGCTAAATCATGTATATCACAAGTATTTGAATCTAAATGATTTGTTTCGCATGGTTTCGAAGATTAGCCTTCTACTTCGCATTGATTTGAAGCTGAATCCTGTGTTTCGCATGGATTTGAAGCTAACTCGTTTGTTTCGCATGCAGTTGAAGCTAAATCATGTATACCAAAGGTCTTTGAAGCTAAACCATTAGTTTCGCATGAATTTGAAGCTATCTCGTTTGTTTCGCATGCACTTGAATCTAAATCATGTATATCGCAATTATTTGAAGCTAAACCATTTGATTCCCATGGATTTAAAGCTATGCCTTCTACTTCGCATTGATTTGGAGTTAAATCATGTGTTTCGCATGGATTTGAATCTATCTCGTTCGTTTCGCATGCATTTGAATATAAATCAAGCATATCACAAGTATTTGAAACAAAACCTTTTGATTCGCATGGATTTGAAGCTAAGCCTTCTACCTCACATTGATTTGAAGCTAAATCATGTGATTCACATGGATTTGAAGCTAAGCCTGCTACATCGCATTGATTTGAAGCCACATCATGTGTTTCGCATGGGTTTAGAGATAACTCGTTATTTCGCCTGCATTTGGAGCTAAATCATGTATATCACAAATATTTGAAGCTAAACCATTTGTCTCGCATGGATTCGAAGATAAGCCTTCTACTTCGCATTGATATTAATCTGATATTAATCTAAATAAAATATTGATATTAATCTAAATGATGTGTTTCGCATGGATTTGAAGCTAACTCGTTTGTTTCGCATGCAGTTGAATCTAAACCATGTATATCCCAAGTATTTGAGCTAAACCATTTGTTTAGCATGGTTTCGAATATAAGCCTTCTACTTCGCAATCATTTGAAGCTAAATCATGTGTTTCGCATGGATTTGAAGCTAACTCGTTTGTTTCGCATGCTGTTGAACCTAAATCATGTATATTACAAGTATTTGAATCTAAACCATCTGTTTCGTGTGGATTTGAAGATCAGCCTTCTACTTCGCATTGATTTGAAGCTAACTCATTTGATTCGCTGAAATTTGAAGCCAGCTCGTTTGTTTCGCATGCAGTTGAATCTGAATCATGTAATCCCAAGTATTTGAAGCTATTCCATTGGTTTCGCATGGAGTCGAAGATAAGCCTTCTACTTCGCATTGATTTGAAGCTAAATCATGCGTTTCGCATGGATTTGAATCTAACTCGTGTGTTTCGCATGCTGTTGCTGCTAAATCATGTATATTACAACTATTTGAAGCTAAACCATCTGTTTCGTGTGGATTCGAAGATCAGCCTTCTACTTCGCATTGATTTGAAGCTAAATCATGTGTTTCGCATGGATTTGAAAATAACGCGTGTGTTTCGCATGCAGTTGAAGCTAAATCATGTATATCACAAGTATTTGAAGCTAAATCATGTGTTTCGCATGGATTTGAAGTTAACTCGTTTGTTAGGCATGCTCTTGAAGCTATATCATGTATATCACAAGTATTTGAAGTTAAACCATTTGTTTCGCATGGATTCGAAGATAAGCCTTCTACTTCGCATTGAATTGAAGCTAAATCATGTTTCTCGCATGGATTTGAAGCTAACACGTTTGTTTCGCATGCTGTTGACGCCAAATCATGTATATCACAAGTATTTGAACCTAAACCATTTTATTCGCATGGGTTTGAAGCTAAGCCTTCTACTTCGCATGGAATTGAAGCTCAATCATGTGTTTCGCTTGGATTTGAAGCTAACTCGTTCGTTTCGCACGCAGTTGAATCTGAATCATGTATATCACAAGTATTTGAATCTCAACCATCTGATTCGCATGGATTTGAAGATAAGCCTTCTACATCGCATTGATTTGAAGCTCAATCATGTGATTCCTTTGGAATTGAAGTATTCTCGTATGTTTCGCATGCTGTTGAAGCTAAATCATGTATATCACAAGTATTTGAACCTAAACCATTCGTTTCGCATGAATTTGAAGCTCAGCCTTCTACTTCGTATTGAATTGAAGCTATATCACGTGTTTCGCTTAGATTTGAAGCTAATTCGCTCGTTTCGCACGCAGTTGAAGCTAAATCATGTATATCACAAGTATTTGAACCTAAACAATTCGTTTCGCATGAATTTGAAGCTCAGCCTTCTTCTTCGCATTGATTTGATGTTAAATCATGTGTTTCCCTTGGATTTGAAGCTAACTCGCTTGATTCGCATGCAGTTCACACTAAATCGTGTTCATCACAAGTATTTGAAGCTAAACCACTTGTTTCACGTGGATTTGAAGCTAAGCCTTCTACTATGCATTGATTTGCAGCTACATCATGTGTTTCGCATGGATTTGAAGCTAAGTCGTTTATATCACCTGCATTTGAAGCCATATCACTTATATCGCAATTATCTGACGCTAAATCATTTGTTTCTCAAGAATTTGAAGCTAAACCATCTACATCGCATTGAATTGAAGCTAAATCAATTGTTTTGCATGGATTTGAAGCAAAGCCTACTACATCGCATTAATTTGAAGCTAAATTGAATGTTTCGCATGGATTTGAAGCTAACTCGTTTGTTTCGCATGCTGTTGAAGCTAAGTCAAGTATATCGCAAGTACATAAAGCAAAACCATTTGTTTCGCATGGATTCGAAGATAACCCTTCTACTTCGCATTGATTTGAATATAAATAATGTGTTTCGCTTGGATTTGAAACTAACTCGTTTGTATCGCACGCACTTGAATCTAAATCAAGTATATCACAAGTATTTGAAGCTAAACCGTTTGATTCGCATGGATCTGTAGCTAAGCCTTCTACTTCGCATTGATTTTAAGCTAAATCATACGTTTCGCATGGACTTAAAGCTAACTCGTTTGTTTCGCATGCAGTTGAAGCTAAATCATGTATATCACAAGTATTTGAAGCTAAACCATTTGTTTCGCATGGATTCGAATATCAGCCTTCTGCTTCGCAGTGATTTGATGTTAAATCATATGTTTCGCATGGATTTGAAGGTAAGCCTTCTACCTCGCATTGATTTGAAAATAAATCATGTGTTTCGCTTGGATTTGACGCTAACTCGTTTGTTTCGCACGCACTTGAATCTAAATCAAGTATATCACAAGTATTTGAAGCTAAACCATTTGTTTTGCATGGATTCGAAGATCAGCCTTCTGCCTCGCTTTGATTTGATGTTAAATCATATGTTTCGCATGGATTTGAACCTATCTCGTTTGTTTCGCATGCTGTTGACGCCAAATCATGTATATCACAAGTATTTGAACCTAAACCATTTTATTCGCATGGGTTTGAAGCTAAGCCTTCTACTTCGCATGGAATTGAAGCACAATCATGTGTTTCGCATGGATTTGAAGCTAACTCGTTCGTTCCGCACGCAGTTGAATCTGAATCATGTATATCACAAGTATTTGAATCTAAACCATTTGATTCGCATGGATTTGAAGATAAGCCTTCTACATCGCATTGATTTGAAGCTCAACCATGTGATTCCTTTGGAATTGAAGGATTCTCGTATGTTTCGCATGCTGCTGAAGCTAAATCATGTATATCACAAGTATTTGAACCTAAACCATTCGTTTCGCATGAATTTGAAGCTCAGCCTTCTACTTCGCATTGATTTGATGTTAAATCATGTGTTTCCCTTGGATTTGAAGCTAACTCGCTTGATTCGCATGCAGTTGACACTAAATCGTGTTCATCACAAGTATTTGAAGCTAAACCACTTGTTTCACGTGGATTTGAAGCTAAGCCTTCTACTATGCATTGATTTGCAGCTACATCATGTGTTTCGCATGGATTTGAAGCTAAGTCGTTTATATCACCTGCATTTGAAGCCATATCACTTATATCGCAATTATATGACGCTAAATCATTTGTTTCTCAAGAATTTGAAGCTAAACCATCTACATCGCATTGAATTGAAGCTAAATCAATTGTTTTGCATGGATTTGAAGCAAAGCCTACTACTTCGCATTAATTTGAAGCTAAATTAATTGTTTCGCTTGGATTTAAAGCTATCTCGTTTGTTTCGCATGCAGTCGGAGCTAAATCATGTATATCACAAGTATTTGAACCTAAACCATTTGCTTCGCATGGATTTGAACTTAATCCTTCTACTTCGCATTGATTTGAAGCTAAATCATGCGTTTCGCATGGATTTGAATCTAACTCGATTGTTTCGCATGCCGTTGAAGCTAAATCATGTATATGACAAGTATTTGAAGCTAAACCATTTGTTTCGCATGGATTCAAAGATCAGTCATCTACTTCGCATTGATTTGAAGCTAAATCATGTTTTTCGCATGGATATGAAGCTAACTCGTTGTTTTCGCATGCAGTTGAAGCAAAATAATGCATATCACAGGTATTTGAAGCTAAACCATTTGTTTCGCATGGATTCGAAGATAAGCCTTCTACTTCGCAAAGATTTGAAGCTAACTCGTTTGTTTCGCATGCTGTTGAAGCTAAATCATGTATATCACAAGTATTTGAAGCTAAACCACTTGTTTCGCATGGATTCGAAGATCAGTCTTCTACTTCGCATTGATTGGAAGCTAAATCATGTGTTTCGCAAGGATTTGAAGCTAACTCGTTGGTTTCGCAAGCAGTTGAAGCTAAATCATGTATATCACAAGTATTTGAAGCTAAACCACTTGTTTCGCATGGATTCAAAGATTAGTCTTCTACTTCGCAGTGATTGGAAGCTAAATCATGCGTTTCGCAAGGATTTGAAGCTAACTCGTTATTTTCGCATGCAGTAGAAGTTAAATCATGTATATCACAAGTATTTGAAGCTAAACCACTTGTTTCACATGTATTCGAAGATAACCCTTCTACTTCGCATTGATTTGAAGCTAAATAATGTGTTTCGCATGGATTTGATGCTGACTCGTTTGTTTCGCATGCAATTGAAACTGAATCATGTATATCACAAGTATTTGAAGCTAAATCATTAGTTTCTCATTAATTTGAAGTTAAGCCTTCTACTTCGCATTGATTTGTGGCTAAATCATGTGTTTCGCATGTATTTAAAGCTAACTTGTTCGTTTCGCCTGCATTTGAAGCTATATCACTTCTATCGCAAGTATCTGAAGCTAAATCATTCGTTTCTCGTGGATTTGAAGCTAAACCATCTACATCGCATTTATTTGAAGATAAATCATGTGTTACGCATCGATTTGAAGCTAACTCGTTTGATTCGCCGGCATTTGAAGCAAAATCACGTATATCACAAGTATTTAAAGCTAAACCACTTGTTTCGCATGGATTCGAAGATAAGCCTTCTACTTCGCATTGATTTGAAGCTAAATAATGTGTTTCGCATGGATTTGATGCTGACTCGTTTGTTTCGCATGCAATTGAAACTGAATCATGTATATCACAAGTATTTGAAGCTAAATCATTAGTTTCTCATTAATTTGAAGTTAAGCCTTCTACTTCGCATTGATTTGTGGCTAAATCATGTGTTTCGCATGTATTTAAAGCTAACTTGTTCGTTTCGCCTGCATTTGAAGCTATATCACTTCTATCGCAAGTATCTGAAGCTAAATCATTCGTTTCTCGTGGATTTGAAGCTAAACCATCTACATCGCATTTATTTGAAGATAAATCATGTGTTACGCATCGATTTGAAGCTAACTCGTTTGATTCGCCGGCATTTGAAGCAAAATCACGTATATCACAAGTATTTAAAGCTAAACCACTTGTTTCGCATGGATTCGAAGATCAGCCTTCTACTTCGCATTGATTTGAAGCTAAATCATGTGTTTCGCATGGATTTGAAGCTAACTCGTTTGTTTCGCATGCTGTTGAAGCTAAATCATGTATATCACAAGTATTTGAAGCTAAACCACTTGTTTCGCATGGAATCAAAGATCAGTCTTCTACTTCGCATTGATTGGAAGCTAAATCATGTGTTTCGCAAGGATTTGAAGCTAACTCGTTATTTTCGCATGCAGTAGAAGCTAAATCATGTATATCACAGGTATTTGAAGCTAAACCATTTGTTTCGCATGGATTCGTAGATAACCCTTCTACTTCGCTTTGATTTGAAGCTAAATCATGTGTTTCGCATGGATTTGAAGCAAAGCCTTCTACTTCGCATTAATATGAGGCTAAAACACGTGTTTCGCTTGGATTTGAAGCTAACTCGTTTTTTTCGCATGCAGCAGAAGCTAAATCATGTATATCACAGGTATTTGAAGCTAAACCATTTGTTTCGCATTGATTCCTAGATAACCCTTCTACTTCGCTTTGATTTGAAGCTAAATCGTGTGTTTCGCATGGATTTGAAGCAAAGCCTTCTACTTCGCATAGATTTGAAGCTAAATCATGTTTTCCGCTTGGATTTGATGCTAACTCGTTTGTTTCGCATGCAGTTGAAGCTAAATCATGTATATCACAGGTGTTTGAAGCTAAACCATTTGTTTCGCATGGATTCGAAGATAAGCCTCCTACTTCGCATTGATTTGAATCTTAATAATGTGTTTCGCTTGGATTTGAAGCTAACTCGTTTGTTACGCACGCAGTTGAAGCTAAATCGTGTATATCACAAGTATTTGAACCTAAACCATTTTATTCGCATGGGTTTGAAGCTAAGCCTTCTACTTCGCATTGAATTGAAGCTCAATCATGTGTTTCGCTTGGATTTGATGCTAACTCGTTCGTTTCGCATGCTGTTGAAGCTAAATCATGTATATCACAAGTATTTGAACCTAAACCATTCGTTTCGCATGAATTTGAAGCTCAGCCTTCTACTTCGCATTGATTTGATGTTAAATCATGTGTTTCCCTTGTATTTGAAGCTAACTCGCTTGATTCGCATCCAGTTGAAGCGAAATCATGTATATCACAAGTGCTTGAAGCTAAACCGTTTGATCCGCATGGATTTGAAGCTATGCTTTCTACTTCGCATTGATTTGAAGATAAATCATGTGTTTCGCTTGAATTCGAAGCTAAGGCATTTGTTTCGCATGCTGTTGAAGCTAAATCATGTATATCACAGATATTCGAAGCAAAATCATTTGTTCCGCATGGATTTGAAGATAAGCCTTCTACTTCGCATTGATTTGAAGCTAAATCATGCGTTTCGCATGGCTTTGAATCTAACTCGATTGTTTCGCATGCCGTTGAAGCTAAATCATGTATATGACAAGTATTTGAAGCTAAACCATTTGTTTCGCATGGATTCAAAGATCAGTCTTCTACTTCGCATTGATTTGAAGCTAAATCATGTTTTTCGCATGGATATGAAGCTAACTCGTTGTTTTCGCATGCAGTTGAAGCAAAATAATGCATATCACAGGTATTTGAAGCTAAACCATTTGTTTCGCATGGATTCGAAGATAAGCCTTCTACTTCGCAAAGATTTGAAGCTAACTCGTTTGTTTCGCATGCTGTTGAAGCTAAATCATGTATATCACAAGTATTTGAAGCTAAACCACTTGTTTCGCATGGATTCGAAGATCAGTCTTCTACTTCGCATTGATTGGAAGCTAAATCATGTGTTTCGCAAGGATTTGAAGCTAACTCGTTGGTTTCGCAAGCAGTTGAAGCTAAATCATGTATATCACAAGTATTTGAAGCTAAACCACTTGTTTCGCATGGATTCAAAGATCAGTCTTCTACTTCGCAGTGATTGGAAGCTAAATCATGCGTTTCGCAAGGATTTGAAGCTAACTCGTTATTTTCGCATGCAGTAGAAGTTAAATCATGTATATCAAAAGTATTTGAAGCTAAACCACTTGTTTCACATGTATTCGAAGATAACCCTTCTACTTCGCATTGATTTGAAGCTAAATAATGTGTTTCGCATGGATTTTATGCTGACTCGTTTGTTTCGCATGCAATTGAAACTGAATCATGTATATCACAAGTATTTGAAGCTAAATCATTAGTTTCTCATTAATTTGAAGTTAAGCCTTCTACTTCGCATTGATTTGTGGCTAAATCATGTGTTTCGCATGTATTTAAAGCTAACTTGTTCGTTTCGCCTGCATTTGAAGCTATATCACTTCTATCGCAAGTATCTGAAGCTAAATCATTCGTTTCTCGTGGATTTGAAGCTAAACCATCTACATCGCATTTATTTGAAGATAAATCATGTGTTACGCATCGATTTGAAGCTAACTCGTTTGATTCGCCGGCATTTGAAGCAAAATCACGTATATCACAAGTATTTAAAGCTAAACCACTTGTTTCGCATGGATTCGAAGATCAGCCTTCTACTTCGCATTGATTTGAAGCTAAATCATGTGTTTCGCATGGATTTGAAGCTAACTCGTTTGTTTCGCATGCTGTTGAAGCTAAATCATGTATATCACAAGTATTTGAAGCTAAACCACTTGTTTCGCATGGAATCAAAGATCAGTCTTCTACTTCGCATTGATTGGAAGCTAAATCATGTGTTTCGCAAGGATTTGAAGCTAACTCGTTATTTTCGCATGCAGTAGAAGCTAAATCATGTATATCACAGGTATTTGAAGCTAAACCATTTGTTTCGCATGGATTCGTAGATAACCCTTCTACTTCGCTTTGATTTGAAGCTAAATCATGTGTTTCGCATGGATTTGAAGCAAAGCCTTCTACTTCGCATTAATATGAGGCTAAAACACGTGTTTCGCTTGGATTTGAAGCTAACTCGTTTTTTTCGCATGCAGCAGAAGCTAAATCATGTATATCACAGGTATTTGAAGCTAAACCATTTGTTTCGCATTGATTCCTAGATAACCCTTCTACTTCGCTTTGATTTGAAGCTAAATCGTGTGTTTCGCATGGATTTGAAGCAAAGCCTTCTACTTCGCATTGATTTGAGGCTAAATCACGTGTTTCACATGGATTTGAAGCTAACTCGTTGGTTTCGCATGCAGTTGAAGCTAAATCATGCATATCACAGGTATTTAAAGCTAAACCATTTGTTTCGCATGGATTCGAAGATAAGCCTTCTACTTCGCATAGATTTGAAGCTAAATCATGTTTTCCGCTTGGATTTGATGCTAACTCGTTTGTTTCGCATGCAGTTGAAGCTAAATCATGTATATCACAGGTGTTTGAAGCTAAACCATTTGTTTCGCATGGATTCGAAGATAAGCCTTCTACTTCGCATTGATTTGAATCTTAATAATGTGTTTCGCTTGGATTTGAAGCTAACTCGTTTGTTACGCACGCAGTTGAAGCTAAATCGTGTATATCACAAGTATTTGAACCTAAACCATTTTATTCGCATGGGTTTGAAGCTAAGCCTTCTACTTCGCATTGAATTGAAGCTCAATCATGTGTTTCGCTTGGATTTGATGCTATCTCGTTCGTTTCGCATGCTGTTGAAGCTAAATCATGTATATCACAAGTATTTGAACCTAAACCATTCGTTTCGCATGAATTTGAAGCTCAGCCTTCTACTTCGCATTGATTTGATGTTAAATCATGTGTTTCCCTTGGATTTGAAGCTAACTCGCTTGATTCGCATGCAGTTGACACTAAATCGTGTTCATCACAAGTATTTGAAGCTAAACCACTTGTTTCACGTGGATTTGAAGCTAAGCCTTCTACTATGCATTGATTTGCAGCTACATCATGTGTTTCGCATGGATTTGAAGCTAAGTCGTTTATATCACCTGCATTTGAAGCCATATCACTTATATCGCAATTATATGACGCTAAATCATTTGTTTCTCAAGAATTTGAAGCTAAACCATCTACATCGCATTGAATTGAAGATAAATCAATTGTTTTGCATGGATTTGAAGCAAAGCCTACTACTTCGCATTAATTTGAAGCTAAATTAATTGTTTCGCTTGGATTTAAAGCTATCTCGTTTGTTTCGCATGCAGTCGGAGCTAAATCATGTATATGACAAGTATTTGAACCTAAACCATTTGCTTCGCATGGATTTGAACTTAATCCTTCTACTTCGCATTGATTTGAAGCTAAATCATGTGTTTCGCATGGATTTGAAGCTAACTCGTTTGTTTCGCCTGCATTTGAAGCTATTTCATTTAATCCGGAGGTATTTGAAGGTAAATCTTTTGTTTCGCATGGATTTGAAGCTAGCTCGTTTGTTTCGCATCCAGTTGAAGCGAAATCATGTATATCACAAGTGCTTGAAGCTAAACCGTTTGATCCGCATGGATTTGAAGCTATGCTTTCTACTTCGCATTGATTTGAAGATAAATCATGTGTTTCGCTTGAATTCGAAGCTAAGGCGTTTGTTTCTCATGCTGTTGAAGCTAAATCATGTATATCACAGATATTCGAAGCAAAATCATTTGTTCCGCATGGATTTGAAGATAAGCCATCTACTTCGCATTGATTTGAAGCTAAATCATGCGTTTCGCATGGATTTGAATCTAACTCGATTGTTTCGCATGCCGTTGAAGCTAAATCATGTATATGACAAGTATTTGAAGCTAAACCATTTGTTTCGCATGGATTCAAAGATCAGTCTTCTACTTCGCATTGATTTGAAGCTAAATCATGTTTTTCGCATGGATATGAAGCTAACTCGTTGTTTTCGCATGCAGTTGAAGCAAAATAATGCATATCACAGGTATTTGAAGCTAAACCATTTGTTTCGCATGGATTCGAAGATAAGCCTTCTACTTCGCAAAGATTTGAAGCTAACTCGTTTGTTTCGCATGCTGTTGAAGCTAAATCATGTATATCACAAGTATTTGAAGCTAAACCACTTGTTTCGCATGGATTCGAAGATCAGTCTTCTACTTCGCATTGATTGGAAGCTAAATCATGTGTTTCGCAAGGATTTGAAGCTAACTCGTTGGTTTCGCAAGCAGTTGAAGCTAAATCATGTATATCACAAGTATTTGAAGCTAAACCACTTGTTTCGCATGGATTCAAAGATCAGTCTTCTACTTCGCAGTGATTGGAAGCTAAATCATGCGTTTCGCAAGGATTTGAAGCTAACTCGTTATTTTCGCATGCAGTAGAAGTTAAATCATGTATATCACAAGTATTTGAAGCTAAACCACTTGTTTCACATGTATTCGAAGATAAACCTTCTACTTCGCATTGATTTGAAGCTAAATAATGTGTTTCGCATGGATTTGATGCTGACTCGTTTGTTTCGCATGCAATTGAAACTGAATCATGTATATCACAAGTATTTGAAGCTAAATCATTAGTTTCTCATTAATTTGAAGTTAAGCCTTCTACTTCGCATTGATTTGTGGCTAAATCATGTGTTTCGCATGTATTTAAAGCTAACTTGTTCGTTTCGCCTGCATTTGAAGCTATATCACTTCTATCGCAAGTATCTGAAGCTAAATCATTCGTTTCTCGTGGATTTGAAGCTAAACCATCTACATCGCATTTATTTGAAGATAAATCATGTGTTACGCATCGATTTGAAGCTAACTCGTTTGATTCGCCGGCATTTGAAGCAAAATCACGTATATCACAAGTATTTAAAGCTAAACCACTTGTTTCGCATGGATTCGAAGATAACCCTTCTACTTCCCATTGATTTGAAGCTAAATAATGTGTTTCGCATGGATTTGAAGCTAACTCGTTTATTTCGCATGCTGTTGATGCTAAATCATGTAATCACACGTATTTGCAGCTAAACCATTTGTTACGCATGGATTCGAAGATCAGCCTTCTACTTCGCATTGATTTGAAGCTAAATCATGTGTTTCGAATGGATTTGAAGCTAACTCGTTTGTTTCGCATGCTGTTGAAGCTAAATCATGTATATCACAAGTATTTGAAGCTAAACCACTTGTTTCGCATGGAATCAAAGATCAGTCTTCTACTTCGCATTGATTGGAAGCTAAATCATGTGTTTCGCAAGGATTTGAAGCTAACTCGTTATTTTCGCATGCAGTAGAAGCTAAATCATGTATATCACAGGTATTTGAAGCTAAACCATTTGTTTCGCATGGATTCGTAGATAACCCTTCTACTTCGCTTTGATTTGAAGCTAAATCATGTGTTTCGCATGGATTTGAAGCTAACTCGTTCGTTTCGCACGCAGTTGAATCTGAATCATGTATATCACAAGTATTTGAATCTAAACCATTTGATTCGCATGGATTTGAAGATAAGCTTTCTACATCGCATTGATTTGAAGCTCAATCATGTGATTCCTTTGGAATTGAAGTATTCTCGTATGTTTCGCATGCTGTTGAAGCTAAATCATGTATATCACAAGTATTTGAACCTAAACCATTCGTTTCGCATGAATTTGAAGCTCAGCCTTCTACTTCGCATTGATTTGATGTTAAATCATGTGTTTCCCTTGGATTTGAAGCTAACTCGCTTGATTCGCATGCAGTTCACACTAAATCGTGTTCATCACAAGTATTTGAATCTAAACCACTTGTTTCACGTGAATTTGAAGCTAAGCCTTCTACTATGCATTGATTTGCAGCTACATCATGTGTTTCGCATGGATTTGAAGCTAAGTCGTTTATATCACCTGCATTTGAAGCCATATCACTTATATCGCAATTATCTGACGCTAAGTCATTTGTTTCTCAAGAATTTGAAGCTAAACCATCTACATCGCATTGAATTGAAGCTAAATCAATTGTTTTGCATGGATTTGAAGCAAAGCCTACTACATCGCATTAATTTGAAGCTAAATTAATTGTTTCGCATGGATTTGAAGCTAACTCGTTTGTTTCGCATGCTGTTGAAGCTAAGTCAAGTATATCGCAAGTACATAAAACAAAACCATTTGTTTCGCATGGATTCGAAGATAACCCTTCTACTTCGCATTGATTTGAAGATAAATAATGTGTTTCGCTTGGATTTGAAACTAACTCGTTTGTATCGCACGCACTTGAATCTAAATCAAGTATATCACAAGTATTTGAAGCTAAACCGTTTGATTCGCATGGATCTGTAGCTAAGCCTTCTACTTCGCATTGATTTTAAGCTAAATCATACGTTTCGCATGGATTTAAAGCTAACTCGTTTGTTTCGCATGCAGTTGAAGCTAAATCATGTATATCACAAGTATTTGAAGCTAAACCATTTGTTTCGCATGGATTCGAATATCAGCCTTCTGCTTCGCAGTGATTTGATGTTAAATCATATGTTTCGCATGGATTTGAAGGTAAGCCTTCTACCTCGCATTGATTTGAAAATAAATCATGTGTTTCGCTTGGATTTGACGCTAACTCGTTTGTTTCGCACGCACTTGAATCTAAATCAAGTATATCACAAGTATTTGAAGCTAAACCATTTGTTTTGCATGGATTCGAAGATCAGCCTTCTGCCTCGCTTTGATTTGATGTTAAATCATATGTTTCGCATGGATTTGAACCTATCTCGTTTGTTACGCATGCACTTGAATCTAAATCATGTATATCACAAGCATTTGAAGCTGAACCATTTGATTCGCGTGGATTTGAAGCTAGGCCTTCTACTTCGCATTGATTTGAAGATAAATCATGTGTTTCGCTTGAATTCGAAGCTAAGGCATTTGTTTCGCATGCTGTTGAAGCTAAATCATGTATATCACAGATATTCGAAGCAAAATCATTTGTTCCGCATGGATTTGAAGATAAGCCTTCTACTTCGCATTGATTTGAAGCTAAATCATGCGTTTCGCATGGATTTGAATCTAACTCGATTGTTTCGCATGCCGTTGAAGCTAAATCATGTATATGACAAGTATTTGAAGCTAAACCATTTGTTTCGCATGGATTCAAAGATCAGTCTTCTACTTCGCATTGATTTGAAGCTAAATCATGTTTTTCGCATGGATATGAAGCTAACTCGTTGTTTTCGCATGCAGTTGAAGCAAAATAATGCATATCACAGGTATTTGAAGCTAAACCATTTGTTTCGCATGGATTCGAAGATAAGCCTTCTACTTCGCAAAGATTTGAAGCTAACTCGTTTGTTTCGCATGCTGTTGAAGCTAAATCATGTATATCACAAGTATTTGAAGCTAAACCACTTGTTTCGCATGGATTCGAAGATCAGTCTTCTACTTCGCATTGATTGGAAGCTAAATCATGTGTTTCGCAAGGATTTGAAGCTAACTCGTTGGTTTCGCAAGCAGTTGAAGCTAAATCATGTATATCACAAGTATTTGAAGCTAAACCACTTGTTTCGCATGGATTCAAAGATCAGTCTTCTACTTCGCAGTGATTGGAAGCTAAATCATGCGTTTCGCAAGGATTTGAAGCTAACTCGTTATTTTCGCA
This sequence comes from Megalopta genalis, assembly GCF_051020955.1. NCBI lineage: Eukaryota > Metazoa > Arthropoda > Insecta > Hymenoptera > Halictidae > Megalopta > Megalopta genalis. The sequence goes on along the minus strand of NW_027476204.1, from coordinate 156,732 downwards.
TGCAGTAGAAGTTAAATCATGTATATCACAAGTATTTGAAGCTAAACCACTTGTTTCACATGTATTCGAAGATAACCCTTCTACTTCGCATTGATTTGAAGCTAAATAATGTGTTTCGCATGGATTTTATGCTGACTCGTTTGTTTCGCATGCAATTGAAACTGAATCATGTATATCACAAGTATTTGAAGCTAAATCATTAGTTTCTCATTAATTTGAAGTTAAGCCTTCTACTTCGCATTGATTTGTGGCTAAATCATGTGTTTCGCATGTATTTAAAGCTAACTTGTTCGTTTCGCCTGCATTTGAAGCTATATCACTTCTATCGCAAGTATCTGAAGCTAAATCATTCGTTTCTCGTGGATTTGAAGCTAAACCATCTACATCGCATTTATTTGAAGATAAATCATGTGTTACGCATCGATTTGAAGCTAACTCGTTTGATTCGCCGGCATTTGAAGCAAAATCACGTATATCACAAGTATTTAAAGCTAAACCACTTGTTTCGCATGGATTCGAAGATCAGCCTTCTACTTCGCATTGATTTGAAGCTAAATCATGTGTTTCGCATGGATTTGAAGCTAACTCGTTTGTTTCGCATGCTGTTGAAGCTAAATCATGTATATCACAAGTATTTGAAGCTAAACCACTTGTTTCGCATGGAATCAAAGATCAGTCTTCTACTTCGCATTGATTGGAAGCTAAATCATGTGTTTCGCAAGGATTTGAAGCTAACTCGTTATTTTCGCATGCAGTAGAAGCTAAATCATGTATATCACAGGTATTTGAAGCTAAACCATTTGTTTCGCATGGATTCGTAGATAACCCTTCTACTTCGCTTTGATTTGAAGCTAAATCATGTGTTTCGCATGGATTTGAAGCAAAGCCTTCTACTTCGCATTAATATGAGGCTAAAACACGTGTTTCGCTTGGATTTGAAGCTAACTCGTTTTTTTCGCATGCAGCAGAAGCTAAATCATGTATATCACAGGTATTTGAAGCTAAACCATTTGTTTCGCATTGATTCCTAGATAACCCTTCTACTTCGCTTTGATTTGAAGCTAAATCGTGTGTTTCGCATGGATTTGAAGCAAAGCCTTCTACTTCGCATTGATTTGAGGCTAAATCACGTGTTTCACATGGATTTGAAGCTAACTCGTTGGTTTCGCATGCAGTTGAAGCTAAATCATGCATATCACAGGTATTTAAAGCTAAACCATTTGTTTCGCATGGATTCGAAGATAAGCCTTCTACTTCGCATAGATTTGAAGCTAAATCATGTTTTCCGCTTGGATTTGATGCTAACTCGTTTGTTTCGCATGCAGTTGAAGCTAAATCATGTATATCACAGGTGTTTGAAGCTAAACCATTTGTTTCGCATGGATTCGAAGATAAGCCTTCTACTTCGCATTGATTTGAATCTTAATAATGTGTTTCGCTTGGATTTGAAGCTAACTCGTTTGTTACGCACGCAGTTGAAGCTAAATCGTGTATATCACAAGTATTTGAACCTAAACCATTTTATTCGCATGGGTTTGAAGCTAAGCCTTCTACTTCGCATTGAATTGAAGCTCAATCATGTGTTTCGCTTGGATTTGATGCTATCTCGTTCGTTTCGCATGCTGTTGAAGCTAAATCATGTATATCACAAGTATTTGAACCTAAACCATTCGTTTCGCATGAATTTGAAGCTCAGCCTTCTACTTCGCATTGATTTGATGTTAAATCATGTGTTTCCCTTGGATTTGAAGCTAACTCGCTTGATTCGCATGCAGTTGACACTAAATCGTGTTCATCACAAGTATTTGAAGCTAAACCACTTGTTTCACGTGGATTTGAAGCTAAGCCTTCTACTATGCATTGATTTGCAGCTACATCATGTGTTTCGCATGGATTTGAAGCTAAGTCGTTTATATCACCTGCATTTGAAGCCATATCACTTATATCGCAATTATATGACGCTAAATCATTTGTTTCTCAAGAATTTGAAGCTAAACCATCTACATCGCATTGAATTGAAGATAAATCAATTGTTTTGCATGGATTTGAAGCAAAGCCTACTACTTCGCATTAATTTGAAGCTAAATTAATTGTTTCGCTTGGATTTAAAGCTATCTCGTTTGTTTCGCATGCAGTCGGAGCTAAATCATGTATATCACAAGTATTTGAACCTAAACCATTTGCTTCGCATGGATTTGAACTTAATCCTTCTACTTCGCATTGATTTGAAGCTAAATCATGTGTTTCGCATGGATTTGAAGCTAACTCGTTTGTTTCGCCTGCATTTGAAGCTATTTCATTTAATCCGGAGGTATTTGAAGGTAAATCTTTTGTTTCGCATGGATTTGAAGATAGCTCGTTTGTTTCGCATCCAGTTGAAGCGAAATCATGTATATCACAAGTGCTTGAAGCTAAACCGTTTGATCCGCATGGATTTGAAGCTATGCTTTCTACTTCGCATTGATTTGAAGATAAATCATGTGTTTCGCTTGAATTCGAAGCTAAGGCGTTTGTTTCTCATGCTGTTGAAGCTAAATCATGTATATCACAGATATTCGAAGCAAAATCATTTGTTCCGCATGGATTTGAAGATAAGCCATCTACTTCGCATTGATTTGAAGCTAAATCATGCGTTTCGCATGGATTTGAATCTAACTCGATTGTTTCGCATGCCGTTGAAGCTAAATCATGTATATGACAAGTATTTGAAGCTAAACCATTTGTTTCGCATGGATTCAAAGATCAGTCTTCTACTTCGCATTGATTTGAAGCTAAATCATGTTTTTCGCATGGATATGAAGCTAACTCGTTGTTTTCGCATGCAGTTGAAGCAAAATAATGCATATCACAGGTATTTGAAGCTAAACCATTTGTTTCGCATGGATTCGAAGATAAGCCTTCTACTTCGCAAAGATTTGAAGCTAACTCGTTTGTTTCGCATGCTGTTGAAGCTAAATCATGTATATCACAAGTATTTGAAGCTAAACCACTTGTTTCGCATGGATTCGAAGATCAGTCTTCTACTTCGCATTGATTGGAAGCTAAATCATGTGTTTCGCAAGGATTTGAAGCTAACTCGTTGGTTTCGCAAGCAGTTGAAGCTAAATCATGTATATCACAAGTATTTGAAGCTAAACCACTTGTTTCGCATGGATTCAAAGATCAGTCTTCTACTTCGCAGTGATTGGAAGCTAAATCATGCGTTTCGCAAGGATTTGAAGCTAACTCGTTATTTTCGCATGCAGTAGAAGTTAAATCATGTATATCACAAGTATTTGAAGCTAAACCACTTGTTTCACATGTATTCGAAGATAAACCTTCTACTTCGCATTGATTTGAAGCTAAATAATGTGTTTCGCATGGATTTGATGCTGACTCGTTTGTTTCGCATGCAATTGAAACTGAATCATGTATATCACAAGTATTTGAAGCTAAATCATTAGTTTCTCATTAATTTGAAGTTAAGCCTTCTACTTCGCATTGATTTGTGGCTAAATCATGTGTTTCGCATGTATTTAAAGCTAACTTGTTCGTTTCGCCTGCATTTGAAGCTATATCACTTCTATCGCAAGTATCTGAAGCTAAATCATTCGTTTCTCGTGGATTTGAAGCTAAACCATCTACATCGCATTTATTTGAAGATAAATCATGTGTTACGCATCGATTTGAAGCTAACTCGTTTGATTCGCCGGCATTTGAAGCAAAATCACGTATATCACAAGTATTTAAAGCTAAACCACTTGTTTCGCATGGATTCGAAGATAACCCTTCTACTTCCCATTGATTTGAAGCTAAATAATGTGTTTCGCATGGATTTGAAGCTAACTCGTTTATTTCGCATGCTGTTGATGCTAAATCATGTAATCACACGTATTTGCAGCTAAACCATTTGTTACGCATGGATTCGAAGATCAGCCTTCTACTTCGCATTGATTTGAAGCTAAATCATGTGTTTCGAATGGATTTGAAGCTAACTCGTTTGTTTCGCATGCTGTTGAAGCTAAATCATGTATATCACAAGTATTTGAAGCTAAACCACTTGTTTCGCATGGAATCAAAGATCAGTCTTCTACTTCGCATTGATTGGAAGCTAAATCATGTGTTTCGCAAGGATTTGAAGCTAACTCGTTATTTTCGCATGCAGTAGAAGCTAAATCATGTATATCACAGGTATTTGAAGCTAAACCATTTGTTTCGCATGGATTCGTAGATAACCCTTCTACTTCGCTTTGATTTGAAGCTAAATCATGTGTTTCGCATGGATTTGAAGCTAACTCGTTCGTTTCGCACGCAGTTGAATCTGAATCATGTATATCACAAGTATTTGAATCTAAACCATTTGATTCGCATGGATTTGAAGATAAGCTTTCTACATCGCATTGATTTGAAGCTCAATCATGTGATTCCTTTGGAATTGAAGTATTCTCGTATGTTTCGCATGCTGTTGAAGCTAAATCATGTATATCACAAGTATTTGAACCTAAACCATTCGTTTCGCATGAATTTGAAGCTCAGCCTTCTACTTCGCATTGATTTGATGTTAAATCATGTGTTTCCCTTGGATTTGAAGCTAACTCGCTTGATTCGCATGCAGTTCACACTAAATCGTGTTCATCACAAGTATTTGAATCTAAACCACTTGTTTCACGTGAATTTGAAGCTAAGCCTTCTACTATGCATTGATTTGCAGCTACATCATGTGTTTCGCATGGATTTGAAGCTAAGTCGTTTATATCACCTGCATTTGAAGCCATATCACTTATATCGCAATTATCTGACGCTAAGTCATTTGTTTCTCAAGAATTTGAAGCTAAACCATCTACATCGCATTGAATTGAAGCTAAATCAATTGTTTTGCATGGATTTGAAGCAAAGCCTACTACATCGCATTAATTTGAAGCTAAATTAATTGTTTCGCATGGATTTGAAGCTAACTCGTTTGTTTCGCATGCTGTTGAAGCTAAGTCAAGTATATCGCAAGTACATAAAACAAAACCATTTGTTTCGCATGGATTCGAAGATAACCCTTCTACTTCGCATTGATTTGAAGATAAATAATGTGTTTCGCTTGGATTTGAAACTAACTCGTTTGTATCGCACGCACTTGAATCTAAATCAAGTATATCACAAGTATTTGAAGCTAAACCGTTTGATTCGCATGGATCTGTAGCTAAGCCTTCTACTTCGCATTGATTTTAAGCTAAATCATACGTTTCGCATGGATTTAAAGCTAACTCGTTTGTTTCGCATGCAGTTGAAGCTAAATCATGTATATCACAAGTATTTGAAGCTAAACCATTTGTTTCGCATGGATTCGAATATCAGCCTTCTGCTTCGCAGTGATTTGATGTTAAATCATATGTTTCGCATGGATTTGAAGGTAAGCCTTCTACCTCGCATTGATTTGAAAATAAATCATGTGTTTCGCTTGGATTTGACGCTAACTCGTTTGTTTCGCACGCACTTGAATCTAAATCAAGTATATCACAAGTATTTGAAGCTAAACCATTTGTTTTGCATGGATTCGAAGATCAGCCTTCTGCCTCGCTTTGATTTGATGTTAAATCATATGTTTCGCATGGATTTGAACCTATCTCGTTTGTTACGCATGCACTTGAATCTAAATCATGTATATCACAAGCATTTGAAGCTGAACCATTTGATTCGCGTGGATTTGAAGCTAGGCCTTCTACTTTGCATTGATTTGAAGCTAAATCATGTTTTTCGCATGGATTTGAAGCTAACACGTTTGTTTCGCATGCTGTTGACGCCAAATCATGTATATCACAAGTATTTGAACCTAAACCATTTTATTCGCATGGGTTTGAAGCTAAGCCTTCTACTTCGCATGGAATTGAAGCTCAATCATGTGTTTCGCATGGATTTGAAGCTAACTCGTTCGTTTCTCACGCAGTTGAATCTGAATCATGTATATCACAAGTATTTGAATCTAAACCATTTGATTCGCATGGATTTGAAGATAAGCCTTCTACATCGCATTGATTTGAAGCTCAATCATGTGATTCCTTTGGAATTGAAGTATTCTCGTATGTTTCGCATGCTGTTGAAGCTAAATCATGTATATCACAAGTATTTGAACCTAAACCATTCGTTTCGCATGAATTTGAAGCTCAGCCTTCTACTTCGTATTGAATTGAAGCTATATCACGTGTTTCGCTTAGATTTGAAGCTAATTCGCTCGTTTCGCACGCAGTTGAAGCTAAATCATGTATATCACAAGTATTTGAACCTAAACAATTCGTTTCGCATGAATTTGAAGCTCAGCCTTCTTCTTCGCATTGATTTGATGTTAAATCATGTGTTTCCCTTGGATTTGACGCTAACTCGCTTGATTCGCATGCAGTTCACACTAAATCGTGTTCATCACAAGTATTTGAAGCTAAACCACTTGTTTCACGTGGATTTGAAGCTAAGCCTTCTACTATGCATTGATTTGCAGCTACATCATGTGTTTCGCATGGATTTGAAGCTAAGTCGTTTATATCACCTGCATTTGAAGCCATATCACTTATATCGCAATTATCTGACGCTAAATCATTTGATTCTCAAGAATTTGAAGCTAAACCATCTACATCGCATTGAATTGAAGCTAAATCAATTGTTTTGCATGGATTTGAAGCAAAGCCTACTACATCGCATTAATTTGAAGCTAAATTAATTGTTTCGCATGGATTTGACGCTAACTCGTTTGTTTCGCATGCTGTTGAAGCTAAGTCAAGTATATCGCAAGTACATAAAGCAAAACCATTTGTTTCGCATGGATTCGAAGATAACCCTTCTACTTCGCATTGATTTGAAGATAAATAATGTGTTTCGCTTGGATTTGAAACTAACTCGTTTGTATCGCACGCACTTGAATCTAAATCAAGTATATCACAAGTATTTGAAGCTAAACCGTTTGATTCGCATGGATCTGTAGCTAAGCCTTCTACTTCGCATTGATTTTAAGCTAAATCATACGTTTCGCATGGATTTAAAGCTAACTCGTTTGTTTCGCATGCAGTTGAAGCTAAATCATGTATATCACAAGTATTTGAAGCTAAACCATTTGTTTCGCATGGATTCGAATATCAGCCTTCTGCTTCGCAGTGATTTGATGTTAAATCATATGTTTCGCATGGATTTGAAGGTAAGCCTTCTACCTCGCATTGATTTGAAAATAAATCATGTGTTTCGCTTGGATTTGACGCTAACTCGTTTGTTTCGCACGCACTTGAATCTAAATCAAGTATATCACAAGTATTTGAAGCTAAACCATTTGTTTTGCATGGATTCGAAGATCAGCCTTCTGCCTCGCTTTGATTTGATTTTAAATCATATGTTTCGCATGGATTTGAACCTATCTCGTTTGTTACGCATGCACTTGAATCTAAATCATGTATATCACAAGCATTTGAAGCTAAACCATTTGATTCGCGTGGATTTGAAGCTAGGCCTTCTACTTTGCATTGATTTGAAGCTAAATCATGTGTTTTGCTTGGATTTCAAGCTAACTCGTATGTTTCGCACGCTGTTGAAGATAAATCATGTATATTACAAGTATTTGACGCTGAACCATTTGATCCGCATGGATTTGAAGCTAAGCCTTCTGTGTCGCATTGATTTGAAACTGAATCATGTGATGCCTTTGGATTTGAATCTATCTCGTTCGTTTCGCATGCTGTTGAAGCTAAATCATGTATATCACAAGTATTTGAACCTAAACCATTCGTTTCGCATGAATTTGAAGCTCAGCCTTCTACTTCGCATTGATTTGATGTTAAATCATGTGTTTCCCTTGGATTTGAAGCTAAATCGCTTGATTCGCATGCAGTTGACACTAAATCGTGTTCATCACAAGTATTTGAAGCTAAACCACTTGTTTCACGTGGATTTGAAGCTAAGCCTTCTACTATGCATTGATTTGCAGCTACATCATGTGTTTCGCATGGATTTGAAGCTAAGTCGTTTATATCACCTGCATTTGAAGCCATATCACTTATATCGCAATTATATGACGCTAAATCATTTGTTTCTCAAGAATTTGAAGCTAAACCATCTACATCGCATTGAATTGAAGCTAAATCAATTGTTTTGCATGGATTTGAAGCAAAGCCTACTACTTCGCATTAATTTGAAGCTAAATTAATTGTTTCGCTTGGATTTAAAGCTATCTCGTTTGTTTCGCATGCAGTCGGAGCTAAATCATGTATATCACAAGTATTTGAACCTAAACCATTTGCTTCGCATGGATTTGAACTTAATCCTTCTACTTCGCATTGATTTGAAGCTAAATCATGTGTTTCGCATGGATTTGAAGCTAACTCGTTTGTTTCGCCTGCATTTGAAGCTATTTCATTTAATCCGGAGGTATTTGAAGGTAAACCTTTTGTTTCGCATGGATTTGAAGCTAGCTCGTTTGTTTCGCATGCAGTTGAAGCGAAATCATGTATATCACAAGTGCTTGAAGCTAAACCGTTTGATCCGCATGGATTTGAAGCTATGCTTTCTACTTCGCATTGATTTGAAGATAAATCATGTGTTTCGCTTGAATTCGAAGCTAAGGCGTTTGTTTCGCATGCTGTTGAAGCTAAATCATGTATATCACAGATATTCGAAGCAAAATCATTTGTTCCGCATGGATTTGAAGATAAGCCTTCTACTTCGCATTGATTTGAAGCTAAATCATGCGTTTCGCATGGATTTGAATCTAACTCGATTGTTTCGCATGCCGTTGAAGCTAAATCATGTATATGACAAGTATTTGAAGCTAAACCATTTGTTTCGCATGGATTCAAAGATCAGTCTTCTACTTCGCATTGATTTGAAGCTAAATCATGTTTTTCGCATGGATATGAAGCTAACTCGTTGTTTTCGCATGCAGTTGAAGCAAAATAATGCATATCACAGGTATTTGAAGCTAAACCATTTGTTTCGCATGGATTCGAAGATAAGCCTTCTACTTCGCAAAGATTTGAAGCTAACTCGTTTGTTTCGCATGCTGTTGAAGCTAAATCATGTATATTACAAGTATTTGAAGCTAAACCACTTGTTTCGCATGGATTCGAAGATCAGTCTTCTACTTCGCATTGATTGGAAGCTAAATCATGTGTTTCGCAAGGATTTGAAGCTAACTCGTTGGTTACGCAAGCAGTTGAAGCTAAATCATGTATATCACAAGTATTTGAAGCTAAACCACTTGTTTCGCATGGATTCAAAGATCAGTCTTCTACTTCGCAGTGATTGGAAGCTAAATCATGCGTTTCGCAACGATTTGAAGCTAACTCGTTATTTTCGCATGCAGTAGAAGTTAAATCATGTAGTTCACAAGTATTTGAAGCTAAACCACTTGTTTCACATGTATTCGAAGATAACCCTTCTACTTCGCATTGATTTGAAGCTAAATAATGTGTTTCGCATGGATTTGATGCTGACTCGTTTGTTTCGCATGCAATTGAAACTGAATCATGTATATCACAAGTATTTGAAGCTAAATCATTAGTTTCTCATTAATTTGAAGTTAAGCCTTCTACTTCGCATTGATTTGTGGCTAAATCATGTGTTTAAAGCTAACTTGTTCGTTTCGCCTGCATTTGAAGCTATATCACTTCTATCGCAAGTATCTGAAGCTAAATCATTCGTTTCTCGTGGATTTGAAGCTAAACCATCTACATCGCATTTATTTGAAGATAAATCATGTGTTACGCATCGATTTGAAGCTAACTCGTTTGATTTGCCGGCATTTGAAGCAAAATCACGTATAACACAAGTATTTAAAGCTAAACCACTTGTTTCGCATGGATTCGTAGATAACCCTTCTACTTCGCTTTGATTTGAAGCTAAATCATGTGTTTCGCGTGGATTTGAAGCAAAGCCTTCTACTTCGCATTAATATGAGGCTAAAACACGTGTTTCGCTTGGATTTGAAGCTAACTCGTTTTTTTCGCATGCAGCAGAAGCTAAATCATGTATATCACAGGTATTTGAAGCTAAACCATTTGTTTCGCATTGATTCCTAGATAACCCTTCTACTTCGCTTTGATTTGAAGCTAAATCGTGTGTTTCGCATGGATTTGAAGCAAAGCCTTCTACTTCGCATTGATTTGAAGCTAAATCATGTGTTTCGCATGGATTTGAAGCTAACTCGTTTGTTTCGCCTGCATTTGAAGCTATTTCATTTAATCCGGAGGTATTTGAAGGTAAACCTTTTGTTTCGCATGGATTTGAAGCTAGCTCGTTTGTTTCGCATGCAGTTGAAGCGAAATCATGTATATCACAAGTGCTTGAAGCTAAACCGTTTGATCCGCATGGATTTGAAGCTATGCTTTCTATTTCGCATTGATTTGAAGATAAATCATGTGTTTCGCTTGAATTCGAAGCTAAGGCGTTTGTTTCGCATGCTGTTGAAGCTAAATCATGTATATCACAGATATTCGAAGCAAAATCATTTGTTCCGCATGGATTTGAAGATAAGCCTTCTACTTCGCATTGATTTGAAGCTAAATCATGCGTTTCGCATGGATTTGAATCTAACTCGATTGTTTCGCATGCCGTTGAAGCTAAATCATGTATATGACAAGTATTTGAAGCTAAACCATTTGTTTCGCATGGATTCAAAGATCAGTCTTCTACTTCGCATTGATTTGAAGCTAAATCATGTTTTTCGCATGGATATGAAGCTAACTCGTTGTTTTCGCATGCAGTTGAAGCAAAATAATGCATATCACAGGTATTTGAAGCTAAACCATTTGTTTCGCATGGATTCGAAGATAAGCCTTCTACTTCGCAAAGATTTGAAGCTAACTCGTTTGTTTCGCATGCTGTTGAAGCTAAATCATGTATATCACAAGTATTTGAAGCTAAACCACTTGTTTCGCATGGATTCGAAGATCAGTCTTCTACCTCGCATTGATTGGAAGCTAAATCATGTGTTTCGCAAGGATTTGAAGCTAACTCGTTGGTTTCGCAAGCAGTTGAAGCTAAATCATGTATATCACAAGTATTTGAAGCTAAACCACTTGTTTCGCATGGATTCAAAGATCAGTCTTCTACTTCGCAGTGATTGGAAGCTAAATCATGCGTTTCGCAACGATTTGAAGCTAACTCGTTATTTTCGCATGCAGTAGAAGTTAAATCATGTATATCACAAGTATTTGAAGCTAAACCACTTGTTTCACATGTATTCGAAGATAACCCTTCTACTTCGCATTGATTTGAAGCTAAATAATGTGTTTCGCATGGATTTGATGCTGACTCGTTTGTTTCGCATGCAATTGAAACTGAATCATGTATATCACAAGTATTTGAAGCTAAATCATTAGTTTCTCATTAATTTGAAGTTAAGCCTTCTACTTCGCATTGATTTGTGGCTAAATCATGTGTTTAAAGCTAACTTGTTCGTTTCGCCTGCATTTGAAGCTATATCACTTCTATCGCAAGTATCTGAAGCTAAATCATTCGTTTCTCGTGGATTTGAAGCTAAACCATCTACATCGCATTTATTTGAAGATAAATCATGTGTTACGCATCGATTTGAAGCTAACTCGTTTGATTTGCCGGCATTTGAAGCAAAATCACGTATAACACAAGTATTTAAAGCTAAACCACTTGTTTCGCATGGATTCGAAGATAAGCCTTCTACTTCGCATTGATTTGAAGCTAAATAATGTGTTTCGCATGGATTTGATGCTGACTCGTTTGTTTCGCATGCAATTGAAACTGAATCATGTATATCACAAGTATTTGAAGCTAAATCATTAGTTTCTCATTAATTTGAAGTTAAGCCTTCTACTTCGCATTGATTTGTGGCTAAATCATGTGTTTCGCATGTATTTAAAGCTAACTTGTTCGTTTCGCCTGCATTTGAAGCTATATCACTTCTATCGCAAGTATCTGAAGCTAAATCATTCGTTTCTCGTGGATTTGAAGCTAAACCATCTACATCGCATTTATTTGAAGATAAATCATGTGTTACGCATCGATTTGAAGCTAACTCGTTTGATTCGCCGGCATTTGAAGCAAAATCACGTATATCACAAATATTTAAAGCTAAACCACTTGTTTCGCATGGATTCGAAGATAACCCTTCTACTTCCCATTGATTTGAAGCTAAATAATGTGTTTCGCATGGATTTGAAGCTAACTCGTTTGTTTCGCATGCTGTTGAAGCTAAATCATGTATATCATAAGTATTTGAAGCTAAACCACTTGTTTCGCATGGAATCAAAGATCAGTCTTCTACTTCGCATTGATTGGAAGCTAAAACATGTGTTTCGCAAGGATTTGAAGCTAACTCGTTATTTTCGCATGCAGTAGAAGCTAAATCATGTATATCACAGGTATTTGAAGCTAAACCATTTGTTTCGCATGGATTCGTAGATAACCCTTCTACTTCGCTTTGATTTGAAGCTAAATCATGTGTTTCGCATGGATTTGAAGCAAAGCCTTCTACTTCGCATTAATATGAGGCTAAAACACGTGTTTCGCTTGGATTTGAAGCTAACTCGTTTTTTTCGCATGCAGCAGAAGCTAAATCATGTATATCACAGGTATTTGAAGCTAAACCATTTGTTTCGCATTGATTCCTAGATAACCCTTCTACTTCGCTTTGATTTGAAGCTAAATCGTGTGTTTCGCATGGATTTGAAGCAAAGCCTTCTACTTCGCATTGATTTGAAGCTAAATCATGTGTTTCGCATGGATTTGAAGCTAACTCGTTTGTTTCGCCTGCATTTGAAGCTATTACATTTAATCCGGAGGTATTTGAAGGTAAACCTTTTGTTTCGCATGGATTTGAAGCTAGCTCGTTTGTTTCGCATGCAGTTGAAGCGAAATCATGTATATCACAAGTGCTTGAAGCTAAACCGTTTGATCCGCATGGATTTGAAGCTATGCTTTCTACTTCGCATTGATTTGAAGATAAATCATGTGTTTCGCTTGAATTCGAAGCTAAGGCGTTTGTTTCGCATGCTTTTGAAGCTAAATCATGTATATCACAGATATTCGAAGCAAAATCATTTGTTCCGCATGGATTTGAAGATAAGCCTTCTACTTCGCATTGATTTGAAGCTAAATCATGCGTTTCGCATGGATTTGAATCTAACTCGATTGTTTCGCATGCCGTTGAAGCTAAATCATGTATATGACAAGTATTTGAAGGTAAACCATTTGTTTCGCATGGATTCAAAGATCAGTCTTCTACTTCGCATTGATTTGAAGCTAAATCATGTTTTTCGCATGGATATGAAGCTAACTCGTTGTTTTCGCATGCAGTTGAAGCAAAATAATGCATATCACAGGTATTTGAAGCTAAACCATTTGTTTCGCATGGATTCGAAGATAAGCCTTCTACTTCGCAAAGATTTGAAGCTAACTCGTTTGTTTCGCATGCTGTTGAAGCTAAATCATGTATATCACAAGTATTTGAAGCTAAACCACTTGTTTCGCATGGATTCGAAGATCAGTCTTCTACTTCGCATTGATTGGAAGCTAAATCATGTGTTTCGCAAGGATTTGAAGCTAACTCGTTGGTTTCGCAAGCAGTTGAAGCTAAATCATGTATATCACAAGTATTTGAAGCTAAACCACTTGTTTCGCATGGATTCAAAGATCAGTCTTCTACTTCGCAGTGATTGGAAGCTAAATCATGCGTTTCGCAAGGATTTGAAGCTAACTCGTTATTTTCGCATGCAGTAGAAGTTAAATCATGTATATCACAAGTATTTGAAGCTAAACCACTTGTTTCACATGTATTCGAAGATAACCCTTCTACTTCGCATTGATTTGAAGCTAAATAATGTGTTTCGCATGGATTTGATGCTGACTCGTTTGTTTCGCATGCAATTGAAACTGAATCATGTATATCACAAGTATTTGAAGCTAAATCATTAGTTTCTCATTAATTTGAAGTTAAGCCTTCTACTTCGCATTGATTTGTGGCTAAATCATGTGTTTCGCATGTATTTAAAGCTAACTTGTTCGTTTCGCCTGCATTTGAAGCTATATCACTTCTATCGCAAGTATCTGAAGCTAAATCATTCGTTTCTCGTGGATTTGAAGCTAAACCATCTACATCGCATTTATTTGAAGATAAATCATGTGTTACGCATCGATTTGAAGCTAACTCGTTTGATTCGCCGGCATTTGAAGCAAAATCACGTATATCACAAATATTTAAAGCTAAACCACTTGTTTCGCATGGATTCGAAGATAACCCTTCTACTTCCCATTGATTTGAAGCTAAATAATGTGTTTCGCATGGATTTGAAGCTAACTCGTTTGTTTCGCATGCTGTTGAAGCTAAATCATGTATATCACAAGTATTTGAAGCTAAACCACTTGTTTCGCATGGATTCGAAGATCAGTCTTCTACTTCGCATTGATTGGAAGCTAAATCATGTGTTTCGCAAGGATTTGAAGCTAACTCGTTGGTTTCGCAAGCAGTTGAAGCTAAATCATGTATATCACAAGTATTTGAAGCTAAACCACTTGTTTCGCATGGATTCAAAGATCAGTCTTCTACTTCGCAGTGATTGGAAGCTAAATCATGCGTTTCGCAAGGATTTGAAGCTAACTCGTTATTTTCGCATGCAGTAGAAGTTAAATCATGTATATCACAAGTATTTGAAGCTAAACCACTTGTTTCACATGTATTCGAAGATAACCCTTCTACTTCGCATTGATTTGAAGCTAAATAATGTGTTTCGCATGGATTTGATGCTGACTCGTTTGTTTCGCATGCAATTGAAACTGAATCATGTATATCACAAGTATTTGAAGCTAAATCATTAGTTTCTCATTAATTTGAAGTTAAGCCTTCTACTTCGCATTGATTTGTGGCTAAATCATGTGTTTCGCATGTATTTAAAGCTAACTTGTTCGTTTCGCCTGCATTTGAAGCTATATCACTTCTATCGCAAGTATCTGAAGCTAAATCATTCGTTTCTCGTGGATTTGAAGCTAAACCATCTACATCGCATTTATTTGAAGATAAATCATGTGTTACGCATCGATTTGAAGCTAACTCGTTTGATTCGCCGGCATTTGAAGCAAAATCACGTATATCACAAATATTTAAAGCTAAACCACTTGTTTCGCATGGATTCGAAGATAACCCTTCTACTTCCCATTGATTTGAAGCTAAATAATGTGTTTCGCATGGATTTGAAGCTAACTCGTTTGTTTCGCATGCTGTTGAAGCTAAATCATGTATATCATAAGTATTTGAAGCTAAACCACTTGTTTCGCATGGAATCAAAGATCAGTCTTCTACTTCGCATTGATTGGAAGCTAAAACATGTGTTTCGCAAGGATTTGAAGCTAACTCGTTATTTTCGCATGCAGTAGAAGCTAAATCATGTATATCACAGGTATTTGAAGCTAAACCATTTGTTTCGCATGGATTCGTAGATAACCCTTCTACTTCGCTTTGATTTGAAGCTAAATCATGTGTTTCGCATGGATTTGAAGCAAAGCCTTCTACTTCGCATTAATATGAGGCTAAAACACGTGTTTCGCTTGGATTTGAAGCTAACTCGTTTTTTTCGCATGCAGCAGAAGCTAAATCATGTATATCACAGGTATTTGAAGCTAAACCATTTGTTTCGCATTGATTCCTAGATAACCCTTCTACTTCGCTTTGATTTGAAGCTAAATCGTGTGTTTCGCATGGATTTGAAGCAAAGCCTTCTACTTCGCATTGATTTGAAGCTAAATCATGTGTTTCGCATGGATTTGAAGCTAACTCGTTTGTTTCGCCTGCATTTGAAGCTATTACATTTAATCCGGAGGTATTTGAAGGTAAACCTTTTGTTTCGCATGGATTTGAAGCTAGCTCGTTTGTTTCGCATGCAGTTGAAGCGAAATCATGTATATCACAAGTGCTTGAAGCTAAACCGTTTGATCCGCATGGATTTGAAGCTATGCTTTCTACTTCGCATTGATTTGAAGATAAATCATGTGTTTCGCTTGAATTCGAAGCTAAGGCGTTTGTTTCGCATACTGTTGAAGCTAAATCATGTATATCACAGATATTCGAAGCAAAATCATTTGTTCCGCATGGATTTGAAGATAAGCCTTCTACTTCGCATTGATTTGAAGCTAAATCATGCGTTTCGCATGGATTTGAATCTAACTCGATTGTTTCGCATGCCGTTGAAGCTAAATCATGTATATGACAAGTATTTGAAGGTAAACCATTTGTTTCGCATGGATTCAAAGATCAGTCTTCTACTTCGCATTGATTTGAAGCTAAATCATGTTTTTCGCATGGATATGAAGCTAACTCGTTGTTTTCGCATGCAGTTGAAGCAAAATAATGCATATCACAGGTATTTGAAGCTAAACCATTTGTTTCGCATGGATTCGAAGATAAGCCTTCTACTTCGCAAAGATTTGAAGCTAACTCGTTTGTTTCGCATGCTGTTGAAGCTAAATCATGTATATCACAAGTATTTGAAGCTAAACCACTTGTTTCGCATGGATTCGAAGATCAGTCTTCTACTTCGCATTGATTGGAAGCTAAATCATGTGTTTCGCAAGGATTTGAAGCTAACTCGTTGGTTTCGCAAGCAGTTGAAGCTAAATCATGTATATCACAAGTATTTGAAGCTAAACCACTTGTTTCGCATGGATTCAAAGATCAGTCTTCTACTTCGCAGTGATTGGAAGCTAAATCATGCGTTTCGCAAGGATTTGAAGCTAACTCGTTATTTTCGCATGCAGTAGAAGTTAAATCATGTATATCACAAGTATTTGAAGCTAAACCACTTGTTTCACATGTATTCGAAGATAACCCTTCTACTTCGCATTGATTTGAAGCTAAATAATGTGTTTCGCATGGATTTGATGCTGACTCGTTTGTTTCGCATGCAATTGAAACTGAATCATGTATATCACAAGTATTTGAAGCTAAATCATTAGTTTCTCATTAATTTGAAGTTAAGCCTTCTACTTCGCATTGATTTGTGGCTAAATCATGTGTTTCGCATGTATTTAAAGCTAACTTGTTCGTTTCGCCTGCATTTGAAGCTATATCACTTCTATCGCAAGTATCTGAAGCTAAATCATTCGTTTCTCGTGGATTTGAAGCTAAACCATCTACATCGCATTTATTTGAAGATAAATCATGTGTTACGCATCGATTTGAAGCTAACTCGTTTGATTTACCGGCATTTGAAGCAAAATCACGTATAACACAAGTATTTAAAGCTAAACCACTTGTTTCGCATGGATTCGAAGATAAGCCTTCTACTTCGCATTGATTTGAAGCTAAATAATGTGTTTCGCATGGATTTGATGCTGACTCGTTTGTTTCGCATGCAATTGAAACTGAATCATGTATATCACAAGTATTTGAAGCTAAATCATTAGTTTCTCATTAATTTGAAGTTAAGCCTTCTACTTCGCATTGATTTGAAGCTAAATCATGTTTTTCGCATGGATATGAAGCTAACTCGTTGTTTTCGCATGCAGTTGAAGCAAAATAATGCATATCACTGGTATTTGAAGCTAAACCATTTGTTTCGCATGGATTCGAAGATAAGCCTTCTACTTCGCAAAGATTTGAAGCTAACTCGTTTGTTTCGCATGCTGTTGAAGCTAAATCATGTATATCACAAGTATTTGAAGCTAAACCACTTGTTTCGCATGGATTCGAAGATCAGTCTTCTACTTCGCATTGATTGGAAGCTAAATCATGTGTTTCGCAAGGATTTGAAGCTAACTCGTTGGTTTCGCAAGCAGTTGAAGCTAAATCATGTATATCACAAGTATTTGAAGCTAAACCACTTGTTTCGCATGGATTCAAAGATCAGTCTTCTACTTCGCAGTGATTGGAAGCTAAATCATGCGTTTCGCAAGGATTTGAAGCTAACTCGTTATTTTCGCATGCAGTAGAAGTTAAATCATGTATATCACAAGTATTTGAAGCTAAACCACTTGTTTCACATGTATTCGAAGATAACCCTTCTACTTCGCATTGATTTGAAGCTAAATAATGTGTTTCGCATGGATTTGATGCTGACTCGTTTGTTTCGCATGCAATTGAAACTGAATCATGTATATCACAAGTATTTGAAGCTAAATCATTAGTTTCTTATTAATTTGAAGTTAAGCCTTCTACTTCGCATTGATTTGTGGCTAAATCATGTGTTTCGCATGTATTTAAAGCTAACTTGTTCGTTTCGCCTGCATTTGAAGCTATATCACTTCTATCGCAAGTATCTGAAGCTAAATCATTCGTTTCTCGTGGATTTGAAGCTAAACCATCTACATCGCATTTATTTGAAGATAAATCATGTGTTACGCATCGATTTGAAGCTAACTCGTTTGATTCGCCGGCATTTGAAGCAAAATCACGTATATCACAAATATTTAAAGCTAAACCACTTGTTTCGCATGGATTCGAAGATAACCCTTCTACTTCCCATTGATTTGAAGCTAAATAATGTGTTTCGCATGGATTTGAAGCTAACTCGTTTGTTTCGCATGCTGTTGAAGCTAAATCATGTATATCATAAGTATTTGAAGCTAAACCACTTGTTTCGCATGGAATCAAAGATCAGTCTTCTACTTCGCATTGATTGGAAGCTAAAACATGTGTTTCGCAAGGATTTGAAGCTAACTCGTTATTTTCGCATGCAGTAGAAGCTAAATCATGTATATCACAGGTATTTGAAGCTAAACCATTTGTTTCGCATGGATTCGTAGATAACCCTTCTACTTCGCTTTGATTTGAAGCTAAATCATGTGTTTCGCATGGATTTGAAGCAAAGCCTTCTACTTCGCATTAATATGAGGCTAAAACACGTGTTTCGCTTGGATTTGAAGCTAACTCGTTTTTTTCGCATGCAGCAGAAGCTAAATCATGTATATCACAGGTATTTGAAGCTAAACCATTTGTTTCGCATTGATTCCTAGATAACCCTTCTACTTCGCTTTGATTTGAAGCTAAATCGTGTGTTTCGCATGGATTTGAAGCAAAGCCTTCTACTTCGCATTGATTTGAAGCTAAATCATGTGTTTCGCATGGATTTGAAGCTAACTCGTTTGTTTCGCCTGCATTTGAAGCTATTACATTTAATCCGGAGGTATTTGAAGGTAAACCTTTTGTTTCGCATGGATTTGAAGCTAGCTCGTTTGTTTCGCATGCAGTTGAAGCGAAATCATGTATATCACAAGTGCTTGAAGCTAAACCGTTTGATCCGCATGGATTTGAAGCTATGCTTTCTACTTCGCATTGATTTGAAGATAAATCATGTGTTTCGCTTGAATTCGAAGCTAAGGCGTTTGTTTCGCATGCTGTTGAAGCTAAATCATGTATATCACAGATATTCGAAGCAAAATCATTTGTTCCGCATGGATTTGAAGATAAGCCTTCTACTTCGCATTGATTTGAAGCTAAATCATGCGTTTCGCATGGATTTGAATCTAACTCGATTGTTTCGCATGCCGTTGAAGCAAAATAATGCATATCACAGGTATTTGAAGCTAAACCATTTGTTTCGCATGGATTCGAAGATAAGCCTTCTACTTCGCAAAGATTTGAAGCTAACTCGTTTGTTTCGCATGCTGTTGAAGCTAAATCATGTATATCACAAGTATTTGAAGCTAAACCACTTGTTTCGCATGGATTCGAAGATCAGTCTTCTACTTCGCATTGATTGGAAGCTAAATCATGTGTTTCGCAAGGATTTGAAGCTAACTCGTTGGTTTCGCAAGCAGTTGAAGCTAAATCATGTATATCACAAGTATTTGAAGCTAAACCACTTGTTTCGCATGGATTCAAAGATCAGTCTTCTACTTCGCAGTGATTGGAAGCTAAATCATGCGTTTCGCAAGGATTTGAAGCTAACTCGTTATTTTCGCATGCAGTAGAAGTTAAATCATGTATATCACAAGTATTTGAAGCTAAACCACTTGTTTCACATGTATTCGAAGATAACCCTTCTACTTCGCATTGATTTGAAGCTAAATAATGTGTTTCGCATGGATTTGATGCTGACTCGTTTGTTTCGCATGCAATTGAAACTGAATCATGTATATCACAAGTATTTGAAGCTAAATCATTAGTTTCTCATTAATTTGAAGTTAAGCCTTCTACTTCGCATTGATTTGTGGCTAAATCATGTGTATCGCATGTATTTAAAGCTAACTTGTTCGTTTCGCCTGCATTTGAAGCTATATCACTTCTATCGCAAGTATCTGAAGCTAAATCATTCGTTTCTCGTGGATTTGAAGCTAAACCATCTACATCGCATTTATTTGAAGATAAATCATGTGTTACGCATCGATTTGAAGCTAACTCGTTTGATTTACCGGCATTTGAAGCAAAATCACGTATAACACAAGTATTTAAAGCTAAACCACTTGTTTCGCATGGATTCGAAGATAAGCCTTCTACTTCGCATTGATTTGAAGCTAAATAATGTGTTTCGCATGGATTTGATGCTGACTCGTTTGTTTCGCATGCAATTGAAACTGAATCATGTATATCACAAGTATTTGAAGCTAAATCATTAGTTTCTCATTAATTTGAAGTTAAGCCTTCTACTTCGCATTGATTTGAAGCTAAATCATGTTTTTCGCATGGATATGAAGCTAACTCGTTGTTTTCGCATGCAGTTGAAGCAAAATAATGCATATCACAGGTATTTGAAGCTAAACCATTTGTTTCGCATGGATTCGAAGATAAGCCTTCTACTTCGCAAAGATTTGAAGCTAACTCGTTTGTTTCGCATGCTGTTGAAGCTAAATCATGTATATCACAAGTATTTGAAGCTAAACCACTTGTTTCGCATGGATTCGAAGATCAGTCTTCTACTTCGCATTGATTGGAAGCTAAATCATGTGTTTCGCAAGGATTTGAAGCTAACTCGTTGGTTTCGCAAGCAGTTGAAGCTAAATCATGTATATCACAAGTATTTGAAGCTAAACCACTTGTTTCGCATGGATTCAAAGATCAGTCTTCTACTTCGCAGTGATTGGAAGCTAAATCATGCGTTTCGCAAGGATTTGAAGCTAACTCGTTATTTTCGCATGCAGTAGAAGTTAAATCATGTATATCACAAGTATTTGAAGCTAAACCACTTGTTTCACATGTATTCGAAGATAACCCTTCTACTTCGCATTGATTTGAAGCTAAATAATGTGTTTCGCATGGATTTGATGCTGACTCGTTTGTTTCGCATGCAATTGAAACTGAATCATGTATATCACAAGTATTTGAAGCTAAATCATTAGTTTCTCATTAATTTGAAGTTAAGCCTTCTACTTCGCATTGATTTGTGGCTAAATCATGTGTTTCGCATGTATTTAAAGCTAACTTGTTCGTTTCGCCTGCATTTGAAGCTATATCACTTCTATCGCAAGTATCTGAAGCTAAATCATTCGTTTCTCGTGGATTTGAAGCTAAACCATCTACATCGCATTTATTTGAAGATAAATCATGTGTTACGCATCGATTTGAAGCTAACTCGTTTGATTTGCCGGCATTTGAAGCAAAATCACGTATAACACAAGTATTTAAAGCTAAACCACTTGTTTCGCATGGATTCGAAGATAAGCCTTCTACTTCGCATTGATTTGAAGCTAAATAATGTGTTTCGCATGGATTTGATGCTGACTCGTTTGTTTCGCATGCAATTGAAACTGAATCATGTATATCACAAGTATTTGAAGCTAAATCATTAGTTTCTCATTAATTTGAAGTTAAGCCTTCTACTTCGCATTGATTTGTGGCTAAATCATGTGTTTCGCATGTATTTAAAGCTAACTTGTTCGTTTCGCCTGCATTTGAAGCTATATCACTTCTATCGCAAGTATCTGAAGCTAAATCATTCGTTTCTCGTGGATTTGAAGCTAAACCATCTACATCGCATTTATTTGAAGATAAATCATGTGTTACGCATCGATTTGAAGCTAACTCGTTTGATTCGCCGGCATTTGAAGCAAAATCACGTATATCACAAATATTTAAAGCTAAACCACTTGTTTCGCATGGATTCGAAGATAACCCTTCTACTTCCCATTGATTTGAAGCTAAATAATGTGTTTCGCATGGATTTGAAGCTAACTCGTTTGTTTCGCATGCTGTTGAAGCTAAATCATGTATATCACAAGTATTTGAAGCTAAACCACTTGTTTCGCATGGAATCAAAGATCAGTCTTCTACTTCGCATTGATTTGAAGCTAAATCTTGTGTTTCGCATGGATTTGAAGCTAACTCATTTGTTTCGCCTGCATTTGAAGCTATATCACATATATCGCAAGCACTTGAAGCTAAATCATTCGTTTTGCATGGATTTGAAGCTAAACCTTCTACTTCGCATTGATTTGATGCTAAATCATGTGTTTCGCTTGGATTTGAAGCTAACTCGTTTGTTTCGCATGCAGTTGAAGCTAAATCATGTATATCACAAGTATTTGAAGCTGGACCACTTGTTTCGCATGGTTTTGAAGCTAAATCAATTATATCGCAAGTATTTGAAGATAAATAATTCTTTTCGCATGCATTTGAAGCTAAGCCTTCTACTTCGGATGGATTTGAAGCTAAATCATGCGTTACGCTTAGATTTAAAGCTAACTCATTTGTTTGGCATGCAGTTGAAGCTAAATCATGTATATCACAAGTATTTGAAACTAAACAACTTGTTTCGCATGGATTCGAAGATAAGCCTTCTACTTCGCATAGATTTGATGCTAAATCATGTGTTTCGTTTGGATTTGAGGCTAACTCGTTTGTTTCGCATGCTGTTGAATGTAAATTATGTATATCACAAGTATTTGAAGCTAAACCATTTGTTTCGCATGGATTCGTAGATAACCCTTCTACTTCGCTTTGATTTGAACCTAAATCAAGTGTTTCACATGGATTTGAAGCTAACTCGTTTGTTTCGCATGCAGTTGAAGCTAAATTATGTATATCACAGGTATTTGAAGCTAAACCATTTGTTTCGCATGGATTCGAAGATAAGCCTCTACTTCGCATTGGTTTGAAGCTAAATCATGTGTTTGGCATGGATTTGAAGCTAACTCGTTTGTTTCGCATGCAGTTGAAGCTAAATGATGCATATCACAAGTATTTGTAGCTAAACCATTTGTTTCTCATGAATTCGAAGTTTGTTTCGCTTGCTGTTGAAGCTAAATCATGTATATCACAAGTATTTGAAGCAAAACCATTTGATTCGCACGGATTTGATGATAACCCTTCTAGTTCGCATTGATTTGAATTTAAATCATGTGTTTCGCATGGATTTGAAGCTAACTCGCTTGTTTCGCATGCAGTTGATGATAAGTCATGTATATCACAAGTATTTGAAGCTAAACCATTTGATTCCCATGGATTTGAAGCTATGCCTTCTACTTCGCATCGATTTGAAGCTATATCATGTGTTTCGCATGGTTTTTGAAGCTAACTCGTTTGTTTCGCATGCTGTTGAAGCTAAATCATGTATATCACAAGTGTTTGAAGCTAAACCATTTGTTTCGCATGGATTCGAAGATAATCCTCCTTCTTCGCATTGGTTTGAAGCTAAATCATGTGTTTCGCATGGATTTTTAGCTAACTCGTTTGTTTCGCAT
Source organism: Megalopta genalis (assembly GCF_051020955.1). Classification (NCBI taxonomy): domain Eukaryota; kingdom Metazoa; phylum Arthropoda; class Insecta; order Hymenoptera; family Halictidae; genus Megalopta; species Megalopta genalis. The sequence goes on along the minus strand of NW_027476204.1, from coordinate 133,152 downwards.
GCTGTTGAAGCTAAATCATGTATATCACAAGTATTTGAAGCTGGACCACTTGTTTCGCATGGATTTGAAGCTAAATCAATTATATCGCAAGTATTTGAAGATAAATAATTCTTTTCGCATGCATTTGAAGCTAAGCCTTCTACTTCGGATGGATTTGAAGCTAAATCATGCGTTACGCTTAGATTTAAAGCTAACTCATTTGTTTGGCATGCAGTTGAAGCTAAATCATGTATATCACAAGTATTTGAAACTAAACCACTTGTTTCGCATGGATTCGAAGATAAGCCTTCTACTTCGCATAGATTTGATGCTAAATCATGTGTTTCGCATGAATTTGAAGCTAACTCGTTTGTTTCATCTGCATTCCAAGCATTATCACTTATATTCACAAGTATGTGAAGCTAAATCATACGTTCCGCATGGATTCGAAGATAAGCCTTCTAATTCGCATTGATTTGATGCTAAATCATGTGTTTCGCTTGAATTTGAGGCTAACTCGTTTGTTTCGCTTGCTGTTGAATGTAAATCATGTATATCACAAGTATTTGAAGCTAAACCATTTGTTTCGCATGAATTCGAAGATAAGCCTCCAACCTCGCATTGAATTGAAGCTAAATCATGTGTTTCGCATGGATTTGAAGCTAACACGTTTGTTTCGCATGCTGTTGAAGCTAAATCATGTATATCACAAGTATTTGAATCTAAACAATCTGTTTCGTGTGGATTCGGAGATCAGCCTTCTACTTCGCATTGATTTGAAACGAAATCATATGCTTCGCTTGGATTTGAAGCTAACTCGTTTGTTTCGCATGCTGTTGAAAATAAATCATGTATATTACAAGTATTTGAAGCTAAACCATCTGTTTCGTGTGGATTCGAAGGTTAGCCTTCTATTTCGCATTGATTTAAAGCAAAATCATGTGTTTCGCATGGATTTGAAGCTAACTCGTTTGTTTCGCATGCAGTTGAAGCTAAATCATGTATATCACAAGTATTTGAATCTAAACCATTTGTTTCGCATGGATACGAAGATAAGCCTTCTACTTCGCATTGATTTGAAGCTAAACCATCTACATCGCATTGATTTGTAGCTAAATCAAGTGTTTCGCATGGATTTGAAGCTAGCTCGTTTGTTTCGCATGCAGTTGAAGCTAAATCATGTATATCACAAGTATTTGAAGCTAAACCATTTGTTTCGCATGGATTCGAAGATCAGACTTCTGCTTCGCACTGATTTGAAGCGGAATCGTGTGTTTCGCTTGTATTTGAAACTAACTCGTTAGTTTCGCATGCATTTGAAACTAAATCATGTATGTCACAAGTATTTGAAACTAAATAATCTGTATCGTGTGGATTCGAAGATCAGCCTTCTACTTCGCATTGATTTGAAACTAAATCATGTGTTTCGCCTGGATTAGAAGCTAACTCGTTTGTTTCGCATGCAGTAGAAACTAAATCATGTATAACACAAGTATTTGAAGCTGAACCATTCGTTTCGCATGGATTCGAAGATAGGCCTTCTACTTCGCACTGATTTGAAACTAAATCATGTGTTTCGCATGGATTTGAAGATAAGCCTTCTACGTCGCATTGATTTGAAGCTGAATCATGTGAGACCTTTGGAATTGAAGCTCTCTCGTTTCTTTCGCATGCTGTGGAAGCTAAATCTTGTATATCACAAGTATTTGAACCTAAACCATTTGATTCGCATGGATTTGAAGCTAAATCATGTATATCAGAAGTGTTTCAAGCTAAACCGTTTGATTTGCATGGATTTGAAGCTAATTCATTTTTGTCGCATGGATTTGAAGCTAAGCCTTCTACTTCACATTGATTTGATTCTAAATCATGTGTTTCGCTTGGATCTAAATCTAACTCGTTTGTTTCGCATGCAGTTGAAACTATATCATGTATATCACAAGTATTTGAAGCTGAACCATTTGTTTCGCATGGATTCGATTATAAGCCTTCTACTTCTTATTGAATTGAAGCTAAATCATGTATTTCGGATGGATTTGAAGCCAACACGTTTGTTTCGCATGCTGTTGAAGCTAAATCATGTATATCACAAGTATTTGAAGCTAAACAATCTGTTTCGTGTTTATCCGGAGATCAGCCTTCTACTTCGCATTGATTTGAAGCTAAATCATGTGTTTCGCATGGATTTGAAGCTAACTCGTTCGTTTCATATGCAGTTGAAGTTAAATCATGAATATCACAAGTATTTTAAGCTAAACGAATTGTTTCGCGTGGATTTGAAGATAAGCCTCCTACTTCGCATTGATTTGATGCTAAATCATGTGTTTCGCATGGATTTGAAGCTATCTCGTTTGTTTCGCATGCACTTGACTATAAATCAAGTATATCACAAGTATTTGAAGCTAAACCGTTTGATTCGAATGAATTTGAAGCTAAATCATGCGTTTCGAAAGGTTTTCAAGCTAATTCGTTGGTTTTGCATGAAGTTGAAGCTAAATCACGTATATCACAAGTATTTGAATCTGAACCATTTGATTCCCATGAATAGTACGCTAAACCATGTCTTTCGAACGAATTTGAAGCTAAATCATGTGTTTCGCTTGGATTTGAAGCTAACTCGTTTGTGTCGCTTGCAGTTGAAGCAAAATCACGCATATCACAAGTATTTGAAGCTAAATCATTTGATTCGCATGGATTCGAAGATCAGCCTTCTACATCGCATTGATTTGAGGCTAAATCATGAGTTTCGCTTGCATTTGAAGCTAACTCGTTTTTTCGCATGCCGGTGAAGCTAAATCATGAATATCACAAGTATTTGAATCTACAACTTTTGATTCGCACGGATTTGAAGCTAAGTCTTCTACATCGCATTGATTTGAAGCTAAATCATGTGTTTCGCATGGATTTGAAGCTTACTCGTTTGTTTTGCATGCAGTTGAAGCTAAATCATGTATATCACAAGTGTTTGAAGCTAACCCGTTTAATTCGCATGGATTTGATGATAAGCCTTCTACTTCGCATTGATTTGAAGCTAAATCATGTGGTTCGCATGGATTTGAAGCTAACGCGTTTGTTTCGCATGCAGTTGAATCTAAATCATGTATATCAAAAGTTTTGAAGCTAAACCATTTATTTCGCATGAATATTAAGCTAAACCATGTGTTTCGCATGGATTTGAAACTAAGCCTTCTACTTCCAATTGATTTGAAGCTAACCATATGTTTCTCACGTATTTGAAGCTAAGTCTTCTATTTCGCATTGATTTGAATCTAAATCATGTGTTTCGCTTGCATTTGAAGCTAACTCGTTTTTTTCGCATGCAGTTGAAGCTAAATCATGTATATCATAAGTATTTGAAGCTGAACCTTTTGTTTGGCAAGAATATTAAGCTAAACCAAGTGTTTCGAATGAATTTGAAGCTAAATCATGTGTTTTGAATGGAGTTGAAGTTAACTCGTTTGCTTCCCAAGCAGTTGAAGCTAAATCATGTATAACATAAGTATTTGAAGCTAAAGAACTTGATTCGCATGGATTTCAAACTAAGCCTTCTACTTCGCATTGATTTGAAGGTAAATCATGTCTTTTGCCTGGATTTGAAGCTAACTCGTTAGTGTCGCCTGCATTTGAAGCTATATCACTTATATTCGCAAGTATTTGAAGCTAAACCATTCGTTTCGCATAGATTTGAAGCTAAGCCTTCTACTTCGCATTGAGTTGAACACAAATCATGTGTTTCGCTTGGATTTGAAGCTAAGCCTTCTACTTCCAATTGATTTGAAGCTAACCATATGTTTCTCATGTATTTGAAGCTAAGTCTTCTACTTCGCATTGATTTGATTCTAAATCATGTGTTTCGCTTGGATCTAAAGCTAACTCGTTTGTTTCGCATGCAGTTGAAACTAAATCATGTATATCACAAGTATTTGAAGCTAAACCATTTGTTTCGCATGGATTCGAAGATAAGCCTTCTACATCGCATTGAATTGAATCTAAATCATGTGTTTCGCAAGGATTTGAAGCTAACACGTTTGTTTCGCATGCTGTTGAAGCAAACTCATGTATATTACAAGTATTTGAAGCTAAACCATCTGTTTCGCGTGGATTCGAAGGTCAGCCTTCTACATCGCATTGATTTGAAGCTAAATCATGTGTTTCACTTGGATTTGAAGCTAACTCGTTTGTTTCGCATGCAGTTGAAGCTAAATCATGAATTAAACAATTATTTGAAGCTAAAGCATTTGTTTCGCATGGATTTGAATCTAAGCCTTCAACTTCGCGTTGATTTGACGTTAAATCATGTGTTACGCTTGGATTTGAAGCTCACTCGTTTGTTTCGCCTGCATTTGAAGCTATATCGATAATATCGCAAGTATATGAAGCTAAATAATTTGTGTCGCATGCATTTGATGCTAAGCCTTCAACTTCGCATTGAATTGAATCTAAATCATGTGTTTCGCCTGGATTCGAAACAAACTCGTTTGTTTCGCATGCAGTTGAAGCTAAATGATGTATATCACAAGTATTTGAATCTAAACCATTTGTTTTGCATGGATACGAAGATAATCCTTCTACTTCGCATTGATTTGAAGCTAAATCATGTGTTTCGCATGGATTTGAAGCTAACTCGTTTGTTTCGCATGCAGTTGAAGCTAAATCATGTATATCACAAGTGTTTGAAGCTAAACCATTTGTTTGGCATGGATTCGAAGATAATCCTTCTACTTCGCATTGATTTGAAGCTAAATCATGTGTTTCGCATGGATTTACAGCGATCTCGTCTGTTTCGCATGCAGTTGAAGCTAAATCATGTATATCACAGGTCTTTGGAGCTAAACCATTTGTTTCGCATGGATTCGAAGATAACCCCTCTACTTCGCATTGATTTGATGCTAAATCATGTGTTTCGCATGGTTTTGAGGCTAACTCGTTTGTTTTGCATGCAGTTGAAGCTAAATTATGTATATCACGAGTATTTGAAGCTAAACCATTTGTTTCGCATTGATTCAAAGATCAGTCTTCCACTTCGCATTGATTTGAATCTAAATCATGTGTTTCGCATGGATTTGAAGCTAACTTGTTTGTTTCGCATGCAGTTGATGCTGAATCATGTATATCACAAGTATTTGCAGCTAAACCATTTGTTTCGCTTGGATTCGTAGTTAAGCCTTCCACTTCGCATCGATTTGGAGCTAAATCATGTTTTTCGCATGGTTTTTGAAGCTAACTCGTTTGTTTCGCATGCAGTTGAAGCTAAATCATGTATATCACAAGTGTGTGAGGCTAAACCAATTGCTTCGCATGGATTCGAAGATAACCCTTCTACTTCGCATTGATTTGAGGCTAAATAATTTGTTTCGCTTGGATTTTAAGCTAACTCGTTTGTTTCACATGCAGTTGAAGCTAAATCATGTATATCACAAGTGTTTGAAGCTAAACCATTTGTTTTGCATGGATTCGAAGATAATCCTCCTACTTCGCATTGATTTGAAGCTAAATCATGTGTTTCGCATGGATTTAAAGCAATCTCGTCTGTTTCGCATGCAGTTGAAGATAAATCATGTATATCACAGGTCTTTGAAACTAAACCATTTGTTTCGCATGGATTCGAAGATAACCCTCCTACTTCGCATTGATTTGATGCTAACTCATGTGTTTCGCATGGTTTTGAGGCTAACTCGTTTGTGTCGCATGCAGTTGAAGCTAAATAATGTATATCACAGGTGTTTGACGTTAAACCATTTGTTTCGCATGGATTCGAAGATAACCCTTCTAGTTCGCATTGATTTGAAGCTAAATCATGTGTTTCGCATGGATTCGAAGATAACCCTTCTACTTCGCATTGATTTGAAGCTAAATCATGTGTTTCGCATGGATTTGAAGCTAACTCGTTTGTTTCGCATGGAGTTGAAGCTAAGTCAAGTATGCCACAAGTATTTGAAGCTAAACCATTTGTTTCGCATGGATTCGAAGATCAGCCTTCTACTACCCATTGATTTGAAGCTAAATCATGTGTTTCGCTTGGGTTTGAAGCGAACTCGTTTGTTTCGCATGCAGTTGAAGCTAAATTATGTATATTACAAGTATTTGAAGCTAAACCATTTGTTTCGCATGGATTTGAAACTACGCCGTCTAGTTCGCATTGATTTGAAGCTAAATAATTTGTTTCGCTTGGATTTGAAGCGAACTCCTTTGTTTCGCATGCTGTTAAGGCTAAATAATTTATATCACAAGTATTTGAAGCTGAACCATTTGTTTAGCATGGATTCGAAGATCAGTCTTCTACTTCGCATTGATTTGAAGCTAAATAATGTGTTTCGCTTGGATAATAAGCTAACTCGTTTGTTTCGCATGCATTTGAAGCTAAATCATGCACATCACAAATATTTGAAGCTGAACCACTTGTTTCGAATGGATTTGAAGATAAGCCTTCTACTTTGCATTGATTTGAAGCTAAATCATGTGTTTCGCATGGAGTTGATGCCAACCCGTTTGTTTAGCTTGCTGTTGAAGCTAATTCATGTATATCACAAGTATTTGAAGCTAAACCATTTGTTTCGCATGGATTCGAAGATCAGCATTGTACTACGCATTGATATGAAGTTAAATCATTTATTTCGCATGGATTTGAAGCTCACTCGTTTGTTTCGCCTGCATTTGAAGCTATATCGATAATATCGCAAGTATATGAAGCTAAATAATTTGTGTCGCATGCATTTGATGCTAAGCCTTCAACTTCGCATTGAATTGAATCTAAATCATGTGTTTCGCCTGGATTCGAAACAAACTCGTTTGTTTCGCATGCAGTTGAAGCTAAATGATGTATATCACAAGTATTTGAATCTAAACCATTTGTTTTGCATGGATACGAAGATAATCCTTCTACTTCGCATTGATTTGAAGCTAAATCATGTGTTTCGCATGGATTTGAAGCTAACTCGTTTGTTTCGCATGCAGTTGAAGCTAAATCATGTATATCACAAGTGTTTGAAGCTAAACCATTTGTTTGGCATGGATTCGAAGATAATCCTTCTACTTCGCATTGATTTGAAGCTAAATCATGTGTTTCGCATGGATTTACAGCGATCTCGTCTGTTTCGCATGCAGTTGAAGCTAAATCATGTATATCACAGGTCTTTGGAGCTAAACCATTTGTTTCGCATGGATTCGAAGATAACCCCTCTACTTCGCATTGATTTGATGCTAAATCATGTGTTTCGCATGGTTTTGAGGCTAACTCGTTTGTTTTGCATGCAGTTGAAGCTAAATTATGTATATCACGAGTATTTGAAGCTAAACCATTTGTTTCGCATTGATTCAAAGATCAGTCTTCCACTTCGCATTGATTTGAATCTAAATCATGTGTTTCGCATGGATTTGAAGCTAACTTGTTTGTTTCGCATGCAGTTGATGCTGAATCATGTATATCACAAGTATTTGCAGCTAAACCATTTGTTTCGCTTGGATTCGTAGTTAAGCCTTCCACTTCGCATCGATTTGGAGCTAAATCATGTTTTTCGCATGGTTTTTGAAGCTAACTCGTTTGTTTCGCATGCAGTTGAAGCTAAATCATGTATATCACAAGTGTGTGAGGCTAAACCAATTGCTTCGCATGGATTCGAAGATAACCCTTCTACTTCGCATTGATTTGAGGCTAAATAATTTGTTTCGCTTGGATTTTAAGCTAACTCGTTTGTTTCACATGCAGTTGAAGCTAAATCATGTATATCACAAGTGTTTGAAGCTAAACCATTTGTTTTGCATGGATTCGAAGATAATCCTCCTACTTCGCATTGATTTGAAGCTAAATCATGTGTTTCGCATGGATTTAAAGCAATCTCGTCTGTTTCGCATGCAGTTGAAGATAAATCATGTATATCACAGGTCTTTGAAACTAAACCATTTGTTTCGCATGGATTCGAAGATAACCCTCCTACTTCGCATTGATTTGATGCTAACTCATGTGTTTCGCATGGTTTTGAGGCTAACTCGTTTGTGTCGCATGCAGTTGAAGCTAAATAATGTATATCACAGGTGTTTGACGTTAAACCATTTGTTTCGCATGGATTCGAAGATAACCCTTCTAGTTCGCATTGATTTGAAGCTAAATCATGTGTTTCGCATGGATTCGAAGATAACCCTTCTACTTCGCATTGATTTGAAGCTAAATCATGTGTTTCGCATGGATTTGAAGCTAACTCGTTTGTTTCGCATGGAGTTGAAGCTAAGTCAAGTATGCCACAAGTATTTGAAGCTAAACCATTTGTTTCGCATGGATTCGAAGATCAGCCTTCTACTACCCATTGATTTGAAGCTAAATCATGTGTTTCGCTTGGGTTTGAAGCGAACTCGTTTGTTTCGCATGCAGTTGAAGCTAAATTATGTATATTACAAGTATTTGAAGCTAAACCATTTGTTTCGCATGGATTTGAAACTACGCCGTCTAGTTCGCATTGATTTGAAGCTAAATAATTTGTTTCGCTTGGATTTGAAGCGAACTCCTTTGTTTCGCATGCTGTTAAGGCTAAATAATTTATATCACAAGTATTTGAAGCTGAACCATTTGTTTAGCATGGATTCGAAGATCAGTCTTCTACTTCGCATTGATTTGAAGCTAAATAATGTGTTTCGCTTGGATAATAAGCTAACTCGTTTGTTTCGCATGCATTTGAAGCTAAATCATGCACATCACAAATATTTGAAGCTGAACCACTTGTTTCGAATGGATTTGAAGATAAGCCTTCTACTTTGCATTGATTTGAAGCTAAATCATGTGTTTCGCATGGAGTTGATGCCAACCCGTTTGTTTAGCTTGCTGTTGAAGCTAATTCATGTATATCACAAGTATTTGAAGCTAAACCATTTGTTTCGCATGGATTCGAAGATCAGCATTGTACTACGCATTGATATGAAGTTAAATCATTTATTTCGCATGGATTTGAAGCAATCTCGTTTGTTTCGCACGCACTTGAATCTAAATCAAGTATATCACAAGTATTTGAAGCTAAACCGTTTGATTCGCATGGATTTGAAGCTAAGCCTTCTAGTTCGCATTGATTTGAAGATAAATCAAGTGTGTCGCTTGGATTTGAAGCTCAGCCTTCTACTTCGCATTGGTTTGAAGCTAAATAATGTGTTTCGCTTGGATTTTAAGCTAACTCGTTTGTTTCGCATGCAGTTGAAGCTAAATCATGAATTAAACAATTATTTGAAGCTAAAGCATTTGTTTCGCATGGATTTGAATCTAAGCCTTCAACTTCGCGTTGATTTGACGTTAAATCATGTGTTACGCTTGGATTTGAAGCTCACTCGTTTGTTTCGCCTGCATTTGAAGCTATATCGATAATATCGCAAGTATATGAAGCTAAATAATTTGTGTCGCATGCATTTGATGCTAAGCCTTCAACTTCGCATTGAATTGAATCTAAATCATGTGTTTCGCCTGGATTCGAAACAAACTCGTTTGTTTCGCATGCAGTTGAAGCTAAATGATGTATATCACAAGTATTTGAATCTAAACCATTTGTTTTGCATGGATACGAAGATAAGCCTTCTACTTCGCATTGATTTGAAGCTAAACCATCTACATCGCATTGATTTGTAGCTAAATCAAGTGTTTCGCATGGATTTGAAGCTAGCTCGTTTGTTTCGCATGCAGTTGAAGCTAAATCATGTATATCACAAGTATTTGAAGCTAAACCATTTGTTTCGCATGGATTCGAAGATCAGACTTCTGCTTCGCACTGATTTGAAGCGGAATCGTGTGTTTCGCTTGTATTTGAAACTAACTCGTTAGTTTCGCATGCATTTGAAACTAAATCATGTATGTCACAAGTATTTGAAACTAAATAATCTGTATCGTGTGGATTCGAAGATCAGCCTTCTACTTCGCATTGATTTGAAACTAAATCATGTGTTTCGCCTGGATTAGAAGCTAACTCGTTTGTTTCGCATGCAGTAGAAACTAAATCATGTATAACACAAGTATTTGAAGCTGAACCATTCGTTTCGCATGGATTCGAAGATAGGCCTTCTACTTCGCACTGATTTGAAACTAAATCATGTGTTTCGCATGGATTTGAAGATAAGCCTTCTACGTCGCATTGATTTGAAGCTGAATCATGTGAGACCTTTGGAATTGAAGCTCTCTCGTTTCTTTCGCATGCTGTGGAAGCTAAATCTTGTATATCACAAGTATTTGAACCTAAACCATTTGATTCGCATGGATTTGAAGCTAAATCATGTATATCAGAAGTGTTTCAAGCTAAACCGTTTGATTTGCATGGATTTGAAGCTAATTCATTTTTGTCGCATGGATTTGAAGCTAAGCCTTCTACTTCACATTGATTTGATTCTAAATCATGTGTTTCGCTTGGATCTAAATCTAACTCGTTTGTTTCGCATGCAGTTGAAACTATATCATGTATATCACAAGTATTTGAAGCTGAACCATTTGTTTCGCATGGATTCGATTATAAGCCTTCTACTTCTTATTGAATTGAAGCTAAATCATGTATTTCGGATGGATTTGAAGCCAACACGTTTGTTTCGCATGCTGTTGAAGCTAAATCATGTATATCACAAGTATTTGAAGCTAAACAATCTGTTTCGTGTTTATCCGGAGATCAGCCTTCTACTTCGCATTGATTTGAAGCTAAATCATGTGTTTCGCATGGATTTGAAGCTAACTCGTTCGTTTCATATGCAGTTGAAGTTAAATCATGAATATCACAAGTATTTTAAGCTAAACGAATTGTTTCGCGTGGATTTGAAGATAAGCCTCCTACTTCGCATTGATTTGATGCTAAATCATGTGTTTCGCATGGATTTGAAGCTATCTCGTTTGTTTCGCATGCACTTGACTATAAATCAAGTATATCACAAGTATTTGAAGCTAAACCGTTTGATTCGAATGAATTTGAAGCTAAATCATGCGTTTCGAAAGGTTTTCAAGCTAATTCGTTGGTTTTGCATGAAGTTGAAGCTAAATCACGTATATCACAAGTATTTGAATCTGAACCATTTGATTCCCATGAATAGTACGCTAAACCATGTCTTTCGAACGAATTTGAAGCTAAATCATGTGTTTCGCTTGGATTTGAAGCTAACTCGTTTGTGTCGCTTGCAGTTGAAGCAAAATCACGCATATCACAAGTATTTGAAGCTAAATCATTTGATTCGCATGGATTCGAAGATCAGCCTTCTACATCGCATTGATTTGAGGCTAAATCATGAGTTTCGCTTGCATTTGAAGCTAACTCGTTTTTTCGCATGCCGGTGAAGCTAAATCATGAATATCACAAGTATTTGAATCTACAACTTTTGATTCGCACGGATTTGAAGCTAAGTCTTCTACATCGCATTGATTTGAAGCTAAATCATGTGTTTCGCATGGATTTGAAGCTTACTCGTTTGTTTTGCATGCAGTTGAAGCTAAATCATGTATATCACAAGTGTTTGAAGCTAACCCGTTTAATTCGCATGGATTTGATGATAAGCCTTCTACTTCGCATTGATTTGAAGCTAAATCATGTGGTTCGCATGGATTTGAAGCTAACGCGTTTGTTTCGCATGCAGTTGAATCTAAATCATGTATATCAAAAGTTTTGAAGCTAAACCATTTATTTCGCATGAATATTAAGCTAAACCATGTGTTTCGCATGGATTTGAAACTAAGCCTTCTACTTCCAATTGATTTGAAGCTAACCATATGTTTCTCACGTATTTGAAGCTAAGTCTTCTATTTCGCATTGATTTGAATCTAAATCATGTGTTTCGCTTGCATTTGAAGCTAACTCGTTTTTTTCGCATGCAGTTGAAGCTAAATCATGTATATCATAAGTATTTGAAGCTGAACCTTTTGTTTGGCAAGAATATTAAGCTAAACCAAGTGTTTCGAATGAATTTGAAGCTAAATCATGTGTTTTGAATGGAGTTGAAGTTAACTCGTTTGCTTCCCAAGCAGTTGAAGCTAAATCATGTATAACATAAGTATTTGAAGCTAAAGAACTTGATTCGCATGGATTTCAAACTAAGCCTTCTACTTCGCATTGATTTGAAGGTAAATCATGTCTTTTGCCTGGATTTGAAGCTAACTCGTTAGTGTCGCCTGCATTTGAAGCTATATCACTTATATTCGCAAGTATTTGAAGCTAAACCATTCGTTTCGCATAGATTTGAAGCTAAGCCTTCTACTTCGCATTGAGTTGAACACAAATCATGTGTTTCGCTTGGATTTGAAGCTAAGCCTTCTACTTCCAATTGATTTGAAGCTAACCATATGTTTCTCATGTATTTGAAGCTAAGTCTTCTACTTCGCATTGATTTGATTCTAAATCATGTGTTTCGCTTGGATCTAAAGCTAACTCGTTTGTTTCGCATGCAGTTGAAACTAAATCATGTATATCACAAGTATTTGAAGCTAAACCATTTGTTTCGCATGGATTTGAAGCTAAGCCTTCTACTTCGCAATTGATTTGAGGCTAAATCACGCGTTTCGCTTGGATTTGAAGCTAACTCGTTTGTTTCGCATGGAGTTGAAGCTAAGTCAAGTATGCCACAAGTATTTGAAGCTAAACCATTTGTTTCGCATGGATTCGAAGATCAGCATTGTACTACGCATTGATATGAAGTTAAATCATTTATTTCGCATGGATTTGAAGCAATCTCGTTTGTTTCGCATGCAGATGAAGTTAAATCATGTATACCACAAATATTTGAATGTAAAGTATTTGTTTCGCATGGATTTGAAGCTAAGCCTTCTACTTCGCAATTGATTTGAGGCTAAATCACGCGTTTCGCTTGGATTTGAAGCTAACTCGTTTTTTTCGCATGCAGTTGAAGCTAGATCATGTATATCACAGGTCTTTGAAGCTAAACCATTTGTTTCGCATGGATTCGAAGATAACCCTTCTACTTCGCATTGATTTGATGCTAAATCATGTGTATCGCATGGATTTGAAGCTAACTCGTTTGTTTCGCATGCAGTTGAAGCTAAATCATGTATATCACAAGTGTTTGAAGCTAAACCATTTGTTTTGCATGGATTTGAAGATAATCCTTCTACTTCGCATTGATTTGAAGCTAAATCATGTGTTTCGCTTGGATTTGAAGCTAACTCGTTTGTTTCGCACGCACTTGAATCTAAATCAAGTATATCACAAGTATTTGAAGCTAAACCGTTTGATTCGCATGGATTTGAAGCTAAGCCTTCTAGTTCGCATTGATTTGAAGATAAATCAAGTGTGTCGCTTGGATTTGAAGCTCAGCCTTCTACTTCGCATTGGTTTGAAGCTAAATAATGTGTTTCGCTTGGATTTTAAGCTAACTCGTTTGTTTCGCATGCAGTTGAAGCTAAATCATGAATTAAACAATTATTTGAAGCTAAAGCATTTGTTTCGCATGGATTTGAATCTAAGCCTTCAACTTCGCGTTGATTTGACGTTAAATCATGTGTTACGCTTGGATTTGAAGCTCACTCGTTTGTTTCGCCTGCATTTGAAGCTATATCGATAATATCGCAAGTATATGAAGCTAAATAATTTGTGTCGCATGCATTTGATGCTAAGCCTTCAACTTCGCATTGAATTGAATCTAAATCATGTGTTTCGCCTGGATTCGAAACAAACTCGTTTGTTTCGCATGCAGTTGAAGCTAAATGATGTATATCACAAGTATTTGAATCTAAACCATTTGTTTTGCATGGATACGAAGATAAGCCTTCTACTTCGCATTGATTTGAAGCTAAACCATCTACATCGCATTGATTTGTAGCTAAATCAAGTGTTTCGCTTGGATTTGAAGCTAGCTCGTTTGTTTCGCATGCAGTTGAAGCTAAATCATGTATATCACAAGTATTTGAAGCTAAACCATTTGTTTCGCATGGATTCGAAGATCAGACTTCTGCTTCGCACTGATTTGAAGCGGAATCGTGTGTTTCGCTTGTATTTGAAACTAACTCGTTAGTTTCGCATGCATTTGAAACTAAATCATGTATGTCACAAGTATTTGAAACTAAATAATCTGTATCGTGTGGATTCGAAGATCAGCCTTCTACTTCGCATTGATTTGAAACTAAATCATGTGTTTCGCCTGGATTAGAAGCTAACTCGTTTGTTTCGCATGCAGTAGAAACTAAATCATGTATAACACAAGTATTTGAAGCTGAACCATTCGTTTCGCATGGATTCGAAGATAGGCCTTCTACTTCGCATTGATTTGAAACTAAATCATGTGTTTCGCATGGATTTGAAGATAAGCCTTCTACGTCGCATTGATTTGAAGCTGAATCATGTGAGACCTTTGGAATTGAAGCTCTCTCGTTTCTTTCGCATGCTGTGGAAGCTAAATCTTGTATATCACAAGTATTTGAACCTAAACCATTTGATTCGCATGGATTTGAAGCTAAATCATGTATATCAGAAGTGTTTCAAGCTAAACCGTTTGATTTGCATGGATTTGAAGCTAATTCATTTTTGTCGCATGGATTTGAAGCTAAGCCTTCTACTTCACATTGATTTGATTCTAAATCATGTGTTTCGCTTGGATCTAAATCTAACTCGTTTGTTTCGCATGCAGTTGAAACTATATCATGTATATCACAAGTATTTGAAGCTGAACCATTTGTTTCGCATGGATTCGATTATAAGCCTTCTACTTCTTATTGAATTGAAGCTAAATCATGTATTTCGGATGGATTTGAAGCCAACACGTTTGTTTCGCATGCTGTTGAAGCTAAATCATGTATATCACAAGTATTTGAAGCTAAACAATCTGTTTCGTGTTTATCCGGAGATCAGCCTTCTACTTCGCATTGATTTGAAGCTAAATCATGTGTTTCGCATGGATTTGAAGCTAACTCGTTCGTTTCATATGCAGTTGAAGTTAAATCATGAATATCACAAGTATTTTAAGCTAAACGAATTGTTTCGCGTGGATTTGAAGATAAGCCTCCTACTTCGCATTGATTTGATGCTAAATCATGTGTTTCGCATGGATTTGAAGCTATCTCGTTTGTTTCGCATGCACTTGACTATAAATCAAGTATATCACAAGTATTTGAAGCTAAACCGTTTGATTCGAATGAATTTGAAGCTAAATCATGCGTTTCGAAAGGTTTTCAAGCTAATTCGTTGGTTTTGCATGAAGTTGAAGCTAAATCACGTATATCACAAGTATTTGAATCTGAACCATTTGATTCCCATGAATAGTACGCTAAACCATGTCTTTCGAACGAATTTGAAGCTAAATCATGTGTTTCGCTTGGATTTGAAGCTAACTCGTTTGTGTCGCTTGCAGTTGAAGCAAAATCACGCATATCACAAGTATTTGAAGCTAAATCATTTGATTCGCATGGATTCGAAGATCAGCCTTCTACATCGCATTGATTTGAGGCTAAATCATGAGTTTCGCTTGCATTTGAAGCTAACTCGTTTTTTCGCATGCCGGTGAAGCTAAATCATGAATATCACAAGTATTTGAATCTACAACTTTTGATTCGCACGGATTTGAAGCTAAGTCTTCTACATCGCATTGATTTGAAGCTAAATCATGTGTTTCGCATGGATTTGAAGCTTACTCGTTTGTTTTGCATGCAGTTGAAGCTAAATCATGTATATCACAAGTGTTTGAAGCTAACCCGTTTAATTCGCATGGATTTGATGATAAGCCTTCTACTTCGCATTGATTTGAAGCTAAATCATGTGGTTCGCATGGATTTGAAGCTAACGCGTTTGTTTCGCATGCAGTTGAATCTAAATCATGTATATCAAAAGTTTTGAAGCTAAACCATTTATTTCGCATGAATATTAAGCTAAACCATGTGTTTCGCATGGATTTGAAACTAAGCCTTCTACTTCCAATTGATTTGAAGCTAACCATATGTTTCTCACGTATTTGAAGCTAAGTCTTCTATTTCGCATTGATTTGAATCTAAATCATGTGTTTCGCTTGCATTTGAAGCTAACTCGTTTTTTTCGCATGCAGTTGAAGCTAAATCATGTATATCATAAGTATTTGAAGCTGAACCTTTTGTTTGGCAAGAATATTAAGCTAAACCAAGTGTTTCGAATGAATTTGAAGCTAAATCATGTGTTTTGAATGGAGTTGAAGTTAACTCGTTTGCTTCCCAAGCAGTTGAAGCTAAATCATGTATAACATAAGTATTTGAAGCTAAAGAACTTGATTCGCATGGATTTCAAACTAAGCCTTCTACTTCGCATTGATTTGAAGGTAAATCATGTCTTTTGCTTGGATTTGAAGCTAACTCGTTAGTGTCGCCTGCATTTGAAGCTATATCACTTATATTCGCAAGTATTTGAAGCTAAACCATTCGTTTCGCATAGATTTGAAGCTAAGCCTTCTACTTCGCATTGAGTTGAACACAAATCATGTGTTTCGCTTGGATTTGAAGCTAAGCCTTCTACTTCCAATTGATTTGAAGCTAACCATATGTTTCTCATGTATTTGAAGCTAAGTCTTCTACTTCGCATTGATTTGATTCTAAATCATGTGTTTCGCTTGGATCTAAAGCTAACTCGTTTGTTTCGCATGCAGTTGAAACTAAATCATGTATATCACAAGTATTTGAAGCTAAACCATTTGTTTCGCATGGATTCGAAGATAAGCCTTCTACATCGCATTGAATTGAATCTAAATCATGTGTTTCGCAAGAATTTGAAGCTAACACGTTTGTTTCGCATGCTGTTGAAGCAAACTCATGTATATTACAAGTATTTGAAGCTAAACCATCTGTTTCGCGTGGATTCGAAGGTCAGCCTTCTACATCGCATTGATTTGAAGCTAAATCATGTGTTTCACTTGGATTTGAAGCTAACTCGTGTGTTTCGCATGCAGTTGAAGCTAAATCATGAATTAAACAATTATTTGAAGCTAAAGCATTTGTTTCGCATGGATTTGAATCTAAGCCTTCAACTTCGCGTTGATTTGACGTTAAATCATGTGTTACGCTTGGATTTGAAGCTCACTCGTTTGTTTCGCCTGCATTTGAAGCTATATCGATAATATCGCAAGTATATGAAGCTAAATAATTTGTGTCGCATGCATTTGATGCTAAGCCTTCAACTTCGCATTGAATTGAATCTAAATCATGTGTTTCGCCTGGATTCGAAACAAACTCGTTTGTTTCGCATGCAGTTGAAGCTAAATGATGTATATCACAAGTATTTGAATCTAAACCATTTGTTTTGCATGGATACGAAGATAATCCTTCTACTTCGCATTGATTTGAAGCTAAATCATGTGTTTCGCATGGATTTGAAGCTAACTCGTTTGTTTCGCATGCAGTTGAAGCTAAATCATGTATATCACAAGTGTTTGAAGCTAAACCATTTGTTTGGCATGGATTCGAAGATAATCCTTCTACTTCGGATTGATTTGAAGCTAAATCATGTGTTTCGCATGGATTTACAGCGATCTCGTCTGTTTCGCATGCAGTTGAAGCTAAATCATGTATATCACAGGTCTTTGGAGCTAAACCATTTGTTTCGCATGGATTCGAAGATAACCCCTCTACTTCGCATTGATTTGATGCTAAATCATGTGTTTCGCATGGTTTTGAGGCTAACTCGTTTGTTTTGCATGCAGTTGAAGCTAAATTATGTATATCACGAGTATTTGAAGCTAAACCATTTGTTTCGCATTGATTCAAAGATCAGTCTTCCACTTCGCATTGATTTGAATCTAAATCATGTGTTTCGCATGGATTTGAAGCTAACTTGTTTGTTTCGCATGCAGTTGATGCTGAATCATGTATATCACAAGTATTTGCAGCTAAACCATTTGTTTTGCATGGATTCGAAGATAATCCTCCTACTTCGCATTGATTTGAAGCTAAATCATGTGTTTCGCATGGATTTAAAGCAATCTTGTCTGTTTCGCATGCAGTTGAAGATAAATCATGTATATCACAGGTCTTTGAAACTAAACCATTTGTTTCGCATGGATTCGAAGATAACCCTCCTACTTCGCATTGATTTGATGCTAACTCATGTGTTTCGCATGGTTTTGAGGCTAACTCGTTTGTGTCGCATGCAGTTGAAGCTAAATAATGTATATCACAGGTGTTTGACGTTAAACCATTTGTTTCGCATGGATTCGAAGATAACCCTTCTAGTTCGCATTGATTTGAAGCTAAATCATGTGTTTCGCATGGATTCGAAGATAACCCTTCTACTTCGCATTGATTTGAAGCTAAATCATGTGTTTCGCATGGATTTGAAGCTAACTCGTTTGTTTCGCATGGAGTTGAAGCTAAGTCAAGTATGCCACAAGTATTTGAAGCTAAACCATTTGTTTCGCATGGATTCGAAGATCAGCCTTCTACTACCCATTGATTTGAAGCTAAATCATGTGTTTCGCTTGGGTTTGAAGCGAACTCGTTTGTTTCGCATGCAGTTGAAGCTAAATTATGTATATTACAAGTATTTGAAGCTAAACCATTTGTTTCGCTTGGATTTGAAGCGAACTCCTTTGTTTCGCATGCTGTTAAGGCTAAATAATTTATATCACAAGTATTTGAAGCTGAACCATTTGTTTAGCATGGATTCGAAGATCAGTCTTCTACTTCGCATTGATTTGAAGCTAAATAATGTGTTTCGCTTGGATAATAAGCTAACTCGTTTGTTTCGCATGCATTTGAAGCTAAATCATGCACATCACAAATATTTGAAGCTGAACCACTTGTTTCGAATGGATTTGAAGATAAGCCTTCTACTTTGCATTGATTTGAAGCTAAATCATGTGTTTCGCATGGAGTTGATGCCAACCCGTTTGTTTAGCTTGCTGTTGAAGCTAATTCATGTATATCACAAGTATTTGAAGCTAAACCATTTGTTTCGCATGGATTCGAAGATCAGCATTGTACTACGCATTGATATGAAGTTAAATCATTTATTTCGCATGGATTTGAAGCAATCTCGTTTGTTTCGCATGCAGATGAAGTTAAATCATGTATACCACAAATATTTGAATGTAAAGTATTTGTTTCGCATGGATTTGAAGCTAAGCCTTCTACTTCGCAATTGATTTGAGGCTAAATCACGCGTTTCGCTTGGATTTGAAGCTAACTCGTTTTTTTCGCATGCAGTTGAAGCTAGATCATGTATATCACAGGTCTTTGAAGCTAAACCATTTGTTTCGCATGGATTCGAAGATAACCCTTCTACTTCGCATTGATTTGATGCTAAATCATGTGTATCGCATGGATTTGAAGCTAACTCGTTTGTTTCGCATGCAGTTGAAGCTAAATCATGTATATCACAAGTGTTTGAA
Source organism: Megalopta genalis (assembly GCF_051020955.1). Lineage (NCBI taxonomy): Eukaryota > Metazoa > Arthropoda > Insecta > Hymenoptera > Halictidae > Megalopta > Megalopta genalis. Next base: position 113,886 of record NW_027476204.1, on the reverse strand, counting down.
GCTAAACCATTTGTTTTGCATGGATTTGAAGATAATCCTTCTACTTCGCATTGATTTGAAGCTAAATCATGTGTTTCGCTTGGATTTGAAGCTAACTCGTTTGTTTCGCACGCACTTGAATCTAAATCAAGTATATCACAAGTATTTGAAGCTAAACCGTTTGATTCGCATGGATTTGAAGCTAAGCCTTCTAGTTCGCATTGATTTGAAGATAAATCAAGTGTGTCGCTTGGATTTGAAGCTCAGCCTTCTACTTCGCATTGGTTTGAAGCTAAATAATGTGTTTCGCTTGGATTTTAAGCTAACTCGTTTGTTTCACATGCAGTTGAAGTTAAATCATTAATATCACAAGTATCTGAAGCTAAACGAATTGTTTCGCATGGATTTGAAGACAAGCCTCCTACTTCGCATTGATTTGATGCTAAATCATGTGTTTCGCATGGATTTGAAGCTAACTAGTTTGTTTCGCATGTTGTTGAAGCTAAATCATGTATATCACAAGTATTTGAAGCTAAACGAATTGTTTCGCATGGATTTGAAGATAAGCCTCCTACTTCGCATTGATTTGCTGCTAAATCATGTCTTTCGCATGGATTTGAAGCTAACTCGTTTGTTTCGCATGCAGTTGAAGCTAAATCATGTATATCACAAGTATTTGGAGCTAAACCATTTGTTTCGCATGGATTTGAAACAACGCCTTCTACTTCGCATTGATTTGAAGCTAAATAATTTGTTTCGCTTGGATTTGAAGCTAAGCCTTCTACTTCACGTCGATTTGACGGTAAATCATATTTTTCACTGGATTTGAAGCTAACTTGTTTGTTTCGCATGCTGTTGAAGCTAAATCATGTATATCACAAGTATTTTAATCTGAACCGTTTGTCTCGCATGGATTCGAAGATCAGACTTCTACTTCGCATTGATTTGAAGCTAAATCATGTGTTTCGCATGGATTTGAAGCTTACTCGTTTGTTTTGCATGCAGTTGAAGCTAAATCATGTATATCACAAGTGTTTGAAGCTAACCCGTTTGATTCGCATGGATTTGATGATAAGCCTTCTACTTCGCATTGATTTGAAGCTAAATCATGTGGTTCGCATGGATTGGAAGCAAACTCATTTGCTTCGCCTGCAGTTGAAGCTATACCACTTATATCCCAATTATCTGAAGATTATTGATTTGTTTCTTATTAACTTGAAGCTAAGCCTTCTACTTCGCATTGATTTGAAGCTAAATCATGTGTTTCGCATGGATTTGAAGCTAATTCGTTTGTTTCACATGCAGTTGAAGCTAAATCATGTTCATCACAAGTATTTGAAGCTAAACAATCTGTTTCGTGTGGATACGAAGATCAGCCTTCTACTTCGCATTGATTTGAAACTAAATCATGTGTTTCGCTTGGATTTGATGATAACTCGTTTGTTTCGCATACAGTTGAAGCTTAATCATGTTCATCACAAGTATTTGAAGCTGATCCATCTGTTTCGGATGCAGTTGAAGCTAAATCATGAATATCACAAGTATTTGAAGCTACAACTTTTGATTCGCACGGATTTGAAGCTAAGTCATCTACATCGCATTGATTTGAGGCTAAATCATGTGTTTCGCTTGCATTTGAAGCTAACTCGTTTTTTTCGCCTGCAGTTGAATCTAAATCATGTATATCACAAGTATTTGAAGCTAAACCATTTGTTTCGCAAGGATTCGAAGATCAGCCTTCTACTTCGCATTGATAAGAAGCAAAATCATGTGTTTCGCATGGATTTGAAGTTAAGCCTTCTACTTCGCATTGATTTGAAGCTAAATCATGCATTTCGCATGGATTCGAAGCTAACTCATTTCATTCGCTTGCTGTTGAAGCAAAATCACGCATATCACAAGTAATTGTTACTAAACCATTTGTTTCGCATGGATTCGAAGATCTGTCTTCTAGTTCGCATTGATTTGAAGCTAAATCACGTGTTTCGCATAGATTAGAAGCTAACTGGTTTTTTTCGCCTGCATTTGAAGCTATATCACTTATATCGTAAGTATCTGAAGCTAAATCATTTGTTTATCATGGATTTGAAGCTAAACCATCAACATCGCATTAATTTGAAGCTAAATCATGTGATTCGCTTGGATTTGAAGCTAACTCGTTTGTTCCACATGCAGTTGAAGCTAAATCATGTATATCACAAGCATTTGAAGCTGAACCATTTGTTTCGCATGACTTCGAAGATCAGCCATCTACCTCGTATTGATTTAAAGCTAAATCATGTGTTTCTCATGGATTTGAAGCTAACTCGTTTGTATCGCATGCAGTTGAAGCTAAATCATGTATGTCACAAGCATTTGAAACTAAACCATTTGATTCGCATTGATTTGAAGCTAAGCCTTCTACTTCGCATTGATTTGAAGTTAAATCATTTGTTTCCCTTGGAATTGAAGCTAACTCGTTTGCTCCGCATGCAGTTGAAGCTAAATCGTGTATATCACAAGTATTTGAAGCTAAACCATTTGTTTCGCAAGGATTCGAAGATCAGCCTTCTACTTCGCATTGATAAGAAGCAAAATCATGTGTTTCGTATGGATTTGAAGTTAAGCCTTCTACTTCGCATTGATTTGAAGCTAAATCATGCATTTCGCATGGATTCGAAGCTAACTCATTTGATTCGCTTGCTGTTGAAGCAAAATCACGCATATCACAAGTATTTGTAACTAAACCATTTGTTTCGCATGGATTCGAAGATCTGTCTTCTAGTTCGCATTGATTTGAAGCTAAATCACGTGTTTCGCATAGATTAGAAGCTAACTGGTTTTTTTCGCCTGCATTTGAAGCTATATCACTTATATCGTAAGTATCTGAAGCTAAATCATTTGTTTATCATGGATTTGAAGCTAAACCATCAACATCGCATTAATTTGAAGCTAAATCATGTGATTCGCTTGGATTTGAAGCTAACTCGTTTGTTCCACATGCAGTTGAAGCTAAATCATGTATATCACAAGCATTTGAAGCTGAACCATTTGTTTCGCATGGCTTCGAAGATCAGCCATCTACCTCGTATTGATTTAAAGCTAAATCATGTGTTTCTCATGGATTTGAAGCTAACTCGTTTGTATCGCATGCAGTTGAAGCTAAATCATGTATATCACAAGCATTTGAAACTAAACCATTTGATTCGCATTGATTTGAAGCTAAGCCTTCTACTTCGCATTGATTTGAAGTTAAATCATTTGTTTCCCTTGGAATTGAAGCTAACTCGTTTGCTCCGCATGCAGTTGAAGCTAAATCGTGTATATCACAAGTATTTGAACATATACCATTTGTTTTGCATGGATTCGTAGACAAGCCTCCTACTTCGCATTGATTTGAAGCTAAATCAAGTGTATCGCATGGATTTGAAGACAACTCATTTGTTTCGTCTTCATTTGAAACTATATCACTTTGTTTTGCATGGATTCGAAGATAAGCCTTCTACTTCGCATTGATTTGAAGCTAAATCATGTGTATCACATGGATTCGAAGCTAACTCGTTTGTTTCGCATGCTGTTGAAGCTATATCATGTTTATCACAAGTATTCGAAGCTAAACCATTTGTTTCGCATGGATTTGAAGATAAGCCTTGTACTTCGAATTGATTTGAAGCTGAATAATGTGTTTCGCTTGTAATTGAAGTTATCTCGTTTGTTTCGCACGCAGTTGAAGGTAAATCATGTATATCACAAGTATTTGAAGCTAAACCATTTGATCCGCATGGATTTGATGCTAAGCATTCTACTTCGCATTGATTTGAGGGTAAGTCATGTGTTTCGCATGGATTTGAAGCTAAACCATTTGCTCCGCATGGATTTGAATCTAAGCCTTCTACGTCGCATTGATTTGAATCTGAATCATGTGATTCCTTTGGAATTGAAACTTCGTCGTTTCTTTCTCATGCTGTTGAAGCTAAATCGTGTATATCACAAGTATTTGAAGCTAAATGATTTGTTTCGCATGGATTACAACCCAAATCGTTTGTTTCGCATGCGGTTGAATCTATATCATGTATATCACAAGTATTCGAAGCTAAACCATTTCTTTCGCATGGATTTGAAGCTAACTCGTTTGTTTCGCATGCTGTTGAAGCAAAATCACGCATATCACAAGTATTTGAAGCTAAACCATTTGTTTCGCATGGATTCTAAGATAAGCCTTCTACTTCGCATTGATTTGAAGTTAAATCCTGTGTTTCGCATGGATTTGAAGCTAACTCGATTGTTTCGCATGCAGTTGAAGCTAAATCCTGTATATCACAAGTATTTGAAACTTGATTATTTGTGTCGCATGGATTTAAAGCTAAGCCTTCTACTTCGCATTGATTTGAAGCTAAATTATGTGGTTCGCATGGATTTGAAGCCAACTCGTTTGTTTTGCATGCAGTTGAATCTAAATCATGTATATCACAAGTATTTGAAGCTGAAACGTTTGATCCGCATGAATATAAATCCAAACCATGTATTTCGAATGAATTTGTAGCTAAATCATGTGTTTCGCATGGATTTGAACTACCTCGTTTGATTCGCATGCAGTTGAAGCTAAATCATGTATACCACAAGTATTTGAAGCTGAACCATTCGTTTAGCATGGATTTCAAGCTAAGCCATCTACTTCGCATTCATTTGAACTTAAATCATGTGTTTCGCTTGGATTTGAATCTGACTCGTTTGTTTCGCATGCAGTTGAAGCTATATCATGCCTAAAACAAGTATTTGAAACTACACCATTCGGTTCGCATGGATTTGAAGCTATGCCTTCTACTTCGCATTGATTTGAAGTTAAATCATGTGTTTCGCATGGATTTGAAGCTAACTCATTTGTTTCGCATGCAGTTGAACTAAATCATGTATATCACAATCATTTGAAGCTAAACCATTTGATTCGCATGGATTCGAAGATAAGCCTTCTACTTCGCATTGATTTGATGCTAAATCCTGTGTTTCGTTTGGATTTGAGGCTATCTCATTTGTTCCGCATGCTGTTGAATGTAAATCATGTATTTCACAAGTATTTGAAGCTAAACCATTTGTTTCGCATGGATTCGTAGATAACCCTTCTACTTCGCTTTGATTTGAAGCTATATCAAGTGTTTCACATGGATTTGAAGCTAACTCGTTTGATTCGCATGCAGTTGAAACTAAATCATGTATATCACAAGTATTTGAAGCTAAACCATTTGTTCCGCATGGATTCGAAGATAATCCTTCTACTTCGCATTGATTTACAGCAAAATCATGTGTTTCACATGGATTTGAAGCTAACTCATTTGTTTCGCATGCAGTTGAAGCTATATCATATATATCACAGGTATCTGAAGCTAAACATTAGTTTCGCATGGATTCGAAGATAAGCCTTCTATTTCGCATTGATTTGAAGCTAAATCATGTGTTTGGCATGAATTTGAAGCTAACTCGTTTGCTTCGTCTGCATTTGAAGCTATATCACTTATATTCGCAAGCATTTGGAGCTCAATCATTCGTTTCGCATGGATTTGAAGCTAAGCCTTCTACTTCGCATTTATTTGAAGCTAAATCATGTGGTTGCGCATGGATTTGAAGATAACACGTTTGTTTCGCATGCAGTTGCAGCTATATCACTTATATTCGCAAGTATTTGAAGCCAAATCATTCGGTTCGCATGGATTTGAAGCTATGCCTTCTACTTCGCATTGATTTGAAGTCAAATCATGTGTTACGCTTGGATTTGAAGCTCACTCGTTTGTTTCGCCTGCATTTGAAGATATATCACTTACATCGCAAGTATATGAAGCTAAATCATTCGAGTCGCATGGATTTGAAGCTAAGCCTTCTACTTCGCATTGATTTGAAGCTGAATCATATTTTTCGCTGGATTTGAAGCTAACTCGTTTGTTTCGCATGCTGTTGAAGCTAAATCATGTATATCACAAGTATTTGAATCTGAACCATTTGATTAGCATGGATTCGAAGATCACCCTTCTTCTTCGCATTGATTTGAAGCTAAATCATGTGTTTCGCATGGATTTGAATCTAACTCGTTTGTTTCGCATGGTGTTGAAGCTAAGTCATGTATATCACGAGTATATGCAGCTAAACCATTTGTTTCGCATGGGTTCGTAGTTAAGCCTCCTACTTCGCATCGATTTGGAGCTAAATCATGTTTTTCGCATGGATTTGAAGCTATCTCGTTTGTTTCGCATGCACTTGAATATAAATCAAGTATATCACAAGTATTTGAAGCAAAACCGTTTGATTCGCATGGGTTTGAAGCTAAGCCTTCTACCTCGCATTGATTTGAAGATAAATCATGTGTTTCGCTTGGATTTGAAGCTAACACGTTTGTTTCGCATGGATTTGAAGCTAAGCCTTCAACCTCGCATTGATTTGAAGATAAATCATGTGTTTCGCTTGGATTTGAAGCTAACACGTTTGTTTCGAACGCACTTGAATCTAAATCAAGTATATCACACGTATTTGAGGCTAAACCGTTTGATTCGCATGGATTTGAAACTCAGCATTCTACTTCGCATTGATTTGAAGCTAAATCATGTGTTCCGCTTGGATTTTAAGTTAACTCGATTCTATCACATGCAGCTGAAGTTAAATCATGTATATCACAAGTATTTGAAGCTAAACGATTTTTTTCGCATGGATTTGAAGATAAGCCTTCTGCTTCGCATTGATTTGAAGCTAAATCATGATTTTCGCATGGTTTTTGAAGCTAACTCGTTTGTTTCGCATGCTATTGAAGCTAAATCATGTATATCACAAGTGTTTGAAGCTAAACCATTTGTTTCGCATGGATTCGTAGTTAAGCCTTCTACTTCGCATCGATTTGGAGCTAAATCATGTTTTTCGCATGGTTTTTAAAGCTAACTCGTTTGTTTCGCCTGCATTTGAAGCTATATCACTTATATTCGCAAGCATTTGAAGGTCAATCATTCGTTTCGCATGGATTTGAAGCTAATCCTTCTACTTCGCATTCATTTGAACCTAAATCATGCGTTTCGCATGGATTTCAAGCTATATCACTTATATTCGCAAGTATTTGAAGTTCAATCATTCGTTTCGCATCGATTCGAAACTAATCCTTCTACTTCGGATTGTTTTGAAGCTAAATCATGTGTTTCGCATGGATTTGTAGCTAAGTCGTTTGATACGCCTGCATTTGAAGCTATATCACTTATATGGCAAGTGTTTGAAGCTAAATCATTTGTGTCGCATGGGTTTGAAGCTAAGCCTTCTACTTCGGATGTATTTGAAGCTAAATCATGCGTTTCGCTTGGAGTTAAAACTAACTTGTTTGTTTCGCATGCAGTTGAAACTAAATCATGTATATCACAAGTATTTGAAGCTGAACCATTTGTTTCGCACGAATATTAAGCTGAACCATGTGTTTGGAATGAATTTGAAGCTAAATCATGTGTTTCGCAGGGATTTGAAGCTAACTCGTTTGTTTCGCCTGCATTTGAAGCTAAATCATGTACATCACAAGTATATGCAGCTAAACCATTTGATTCGCATGGATTTGAAGCTAATCCTTCTACTTCGCATTGATTTGGAGATGAATAATGTGTTTCGCTTGTATTTGAAGCTAACTCGTTTGTTTCGCATGCAGTTGAAGCTAAATCATGTATATCATAAGTATTTGAAGCTGAACCATTTGTTTCGCATGAATATTAAGCTAAACCATGTGTTTCGAATGAATTTGAAGCCAAATCATGTGTTTCGCATGGATGTGAAACTAACTCGTTTGTTTCGCCTGCATTTGAAGCTAAATCACGTATATCACAAGTATGTGAAGCTAAACCATTTGTTTCGCATGGATTTGAAGCTAAGCCTTCTACTTCGCATTGATTCGAATCTGAATCATGTGTTTCGCTTGAATTTGAAGCTAACACGTCTGTTTCACATGCAGTTGAAGCTAAATCATGTATATTACAAGTATTTGAAGCTGAACCATTTGTTTCGCACGAAGATTAAGCTAAACCATGTGTTTCGTATGAATTTGAAGCTAAATCATGTGTTTTGAATGGATTTGAAGCTATCTCATTTGTTTCGCTTGCAGTTGAAGCTAAATTACCTATATCACTAGTATTTGAATCAAAGCCGTTTGATTGGAATGGATATGAAGCTAAGACTTCTACTTCGCATTGATTTGAAGATAAATCATGTGTTTCGCTTGGATTTGAAGCTAACTCGTTTGTTTCGCATGCTGTTGAAGCAAAATCGCGCACATCACAAGTATTTGAAACTAAACCATTCGTTTCGCATAGATTCGAAGATCAGCCTTCTACTTCGCATTGATTTGAAGCTAAATTACGTGTTTCGCACGGATTAGAAGCTAACTCATTTGTTTCGCTTGCTGTTGAATGTAAATCATGTATATAACAAGTATTTGAAGCTAAACCATTTGTTTCGCATGGATTAGAAGCTAAGCCTTCAACTTCGGATTGTTTTGAAGCAAAATCATGTTTTTCGCTTGGATTTGAAGCTAACTCGTTTTTTCGCATGCAGTTGAAGCTAAATAATGAATATCACAAGTATTTGATGCTACAACTTTTGATTCGCACGGATTTGAAGCTAAGCCTTCTACTTCGCATTGATTTGAAGCGAAATCATATGTTTCGCTTGGATTTGGAGCTAACTCGTTTGTTTCGCATGCTGTTGAAGCTAAATCATGTACATCACAAGTATTTGAAGCTAAACCATCTGTTTCGTGTGAATTCGAAGGTAAGCCTTCTACTTCGCATTGATTTGATGCTAAATCATGTGTTTCGCATGGATTTAAAGCTAACTCGTTTGTTTCACCTGCATTTGAAGATATATCAGTGATCTTCGCAAGTATTTGAAGCTAAATCATTCGTTTCGCCGGATTTGAAGCTAAGCCTTCTACTTCGCTTTGATTTGAATCTAAATCATGTGTTTCGCTTGGATTTGAAGCTAACTCGTTGGTTTTGCATGCAGTTGAACCAAAATCAAGTATCTCTCAAGTATTTGAAGCTAAATCATTCGTTTCGCTGGATTTGAAGCTAAGCCTTTTACTTCGCATTGATTTGATTCTAAATCATGTGTTTCGCTTGGATTTGAAGCTGACTCGTTGGTTTTGCATGAAGTTGAATCTAAATCATGTATATCACAAGTATTTGAAGCTGAACCATTTGTTTCACATAGATATGAAGCTAAGCCTCCTACTTCACATTGATTGGAATTTAAATCATGTGTTTCGCATGGATTTGAAGCCAACTCGTTAGTGTCGCCTGCATTTGAAGCTATATCACTTATATTCGCAAGTATTTGAAGCTAAACCATTCGTTTCGCATGGATTTGACGCTAATTCGTTTGTTTCGCTTGCTGTTGAAGCTAAATCAAGTATCTCTCAAGTATTTGAAGCTAAATCATTCGTTTCGCTGGTTTTGAAGCTACGCCTTCTACTTCGCATTGATTTGATTCTAAATCATGTGTTTCGCTTGGATTTGCAGCTAACTCGTTGGTTTTGCATGAAGTTGAATCTAAATCATGTATATCACAAGTATTTGAAGCTGAACCATTTGTTTCACATAGATTTGAAGCTAAGCCTTCTACTTCACATTGATTGGAATTTAAATCATGTGTTTCTCATGGATTTGAAGCTAACTCGGTAGTGTCGCCTGCATTTGAAGCTATATCACTTATATTCGCATTTATTTGAAGCTAAATCATTCGTTTCGCATGGATTCGAAGCTAATCCTTCTACTTCGCATTGAATTGAGGCTTAATCGTGCGTTTCGCTTGGATTTGAAGCTAACTCGTTTGTGTCGCATGCAGTTGAATATAAATCATGTATATCACAAGTATTTGAAGCTAAACCATTTGAATCGCATGGATTTGAAGCTAAGCCTTCTACCTCGCATTGATTTGGAGCTAAATCATGTGTTTCGTATGGATATTAAGTTAACTAGTTTGTATCACATGCAGTTGAATTTAAATCATGTATATCACAAGTAGTTGAAGCTAAACGATTTGTTTCGCATGGATTTGAAGATAAGCCTTCTACTTCGCATTGATTTGAAGCTAAATCATGTGTTTCGTATGGATTTGAAGCTAACTCGTTTGTTTCGCATGCTGTTGAAGCTAAATCATGTATATAACAAGTATTTGAATCTGATCCATTTGATTAGCATGGATTCGAAGATCACCCTTCTTCTTCGCATTGATTTGAAGCTGAATCATATTTTTCGCTGGATTTGAAGCTAACTCGTTTGTTTCGCATGCTGTTGAAGCTAAATCATGTATATCACAAGTATTTGAATCTGAACCATTTGATTAGCATGGATTCGAAGATCACCCTTCTTCTTCGCATTGATTTGAAGCTAAATCATGTGTTTCGCATGGATTTGAATCTAACTCGTTTGTTTCGCATGGTGTTGAAGCTAAGTCATGTATATCACGAGTATTTGCAGCTAAACCATTTGTTTCGCATGGGTTCGTAGTTAAGCCTCCTACTTCGCATCGATTTGGAGCTAAATCATGTTTTTCGCATGGATTTGAAGCTATCTCGTTTGTTTCGCATGCACTTGAATATAAATCAAGTATATCACAAGTATTTGAAGCAAAACCGTTTGATTCGCATAGGTTTGAAGCTAAGCCTTCTACCTCGCATTGATTTGAAGATAAATCATGTGTTTCGCTTGGATTTGAAGCTAACACGTTTGTTTCGCATGGATTTGAAGCTAAGCCTTCTACCTCGCATTGATTTGAAGATAAATCATGTGTTTCGCTTGGATTTGAAGCTAACACGTTTGTTTCGAACGCACTTGAATCTAAATCAAGTATATCACACGTATTTGAAGCTAAACCGTTTGATTCGCATGGATTTGAAACTCAGCATTCTACTTCGCATTGATTTGAAGCTAAATCATGTGTTCCGCTTGGATTTTAAGTTAACTCGATTCTATCACATGCAGCTGAAGTTAAATTATGTATATCACAAGTATTTGAAGCTAAACGATTTGTTTCGCATGGATTTGAAGATAAGCCTTCTGCTTCGCATTGATTTGAAGCTAAATCATGATTTTCGCATGGTTTTTGAAGCTAACTCGTTTGTTTCGCATGCTATTGAAGCTAAATCATGTATATCACAAGTGTTTGAAGCTAAACCATTTGTTTCGCATGGATTCGTAGTTAAGCCTTCTACTTCGCATCGATTTGGAGCTAAATCATGTTTTTCGCATGGTTTTTGAAGCTAACTCGTTTGTTTCGCCTGGATTCGAAGCTATATCACATATATTGGCAAGTATTTGAAGCACAATCATTCGTTTCGCATGGATTTGAAGCGAATCCTTATACTTCGCATTGATTTGAAGCTAAATCAAGTGCTTCGCTTGGATTTGAAGCTAACTCGTTTGTTTCGCATGCAGCTGAAGCTATATCATGTATATCACAAGTATTTGAAGCTAAACGATTCGATTCGCATGGATTTGAAGCTAACCCTGCAACTTAGCATTAATTTGAATCTAAATCATGCGTTTCGCTTGGATTTGAAGCTAACTCATTTGTTTCGCATGCAGTTGAAGCTAAATCATGTATATCACAAGTATTTGAAGCTAAACGATTAGATTCGCATGGATTTGAAGCTAACCCTTCAACTTAGTATTAATTTGAATTTAAATCATGTGTTTGGCATGGATTTGAAGCTAAGCCTGATACTTCGCATTGATTTGAAGATAAATCATGTGTTTCGCTTGGATTTGAAGCTAACTCGTTTGTTTCGCATGCAGTTGAATCTACATCGTGTATATCACAAGTATTTGAATCTGAACCATTTGATTCCCATGAATAGTACGCTAAACCATTTCTTTCGAATGAATTGGAAGCTAAATCATGTGTTTTGAATGGATTTGAAGCTAACTCGTTTGCTTCGTCTGCATTTGTAGCTATATCACTTATATTCGCAAGCATTTGGAGCTCAATCATTCGTTTCGCATGGATTTGAAGCTAAGCCTTCTACTTCGCATTTATTTGAAGCTAAATCATGTGGTTGCGCATGGATTTGCAGATAACACGTTTGTTTCGCATGCAGTTGAAGCTATATCACTTATATTCGCAAGTATTTGAAGCCAAATCATTCGGTTCGCATGGATTTGAAGCTATGACTTCTACTTCGCATTGATTTGAAGTTAAATCATGTGTTTCGCACGGATTTGAAGCTATCTCGTTTGTTTACCATGCAGTTGAATCTATATCACTTATATTCGCAAGCATTTGAAGCTAAATAATTCGTTTGGCATGGATTGGAAGCTAAGCCTTCTACTTTGCATTGATTTGAAGTCAAATCATGTGTTACGCTTGGATTTGAAGCTCACTCGTTTGTTTCGCCTGCATTTGAAGATATATCACTTACATCGCAAGTATATGAAGCTAAATCATTCGTGTCGCATGGATTTGAAGCTAAGCCTTCTACTTCGCATTGATTTGAAGCTAAATCATGTGTTTCGCATGGATTCGAGGCTAACTCGTTTGATTCGCATGCAGTTGAAGCTAAATCATGTTTATCACAAATATCTATATCTAAACCATCTGTTTCGCATGAATATTAAGCTGAACCATGTGTTTCTCATGAATTTGAAACTATATCATGTGTTTCGCATGGATTTGAAGCTAACTCGTTTATTTCATCTTCATTTGAAGCAAAATCATGTATATCACAAGTATTTGAAGCTGAACCATTTGTTTCTCACGTATTTGAAACTGAGCCTTCTACTTCGCATTGATTTGAAGCTGAATCATGTGTTTCGCTTGCATTTGAAGCTAACTCGTTTGTTTCGCATAGATTTGAAGCTAAATCATGTGTTTCGCATGGATTTGAAGCTACCTCGTTTGTTTCGCCTGCATTTGAAGCTACATTACTTCTATTCGAAAGTATTTGATGATAAATCATTCGTTTTGCATGGATTTGAAGCTAATCCTTCAACTTCGCATTCATTTGAAGCTAAATCATTCGTTTCGCATGGATTTGAAGCTAAGCCTTCTACTTCGCATTTATTTGAAGCTAAATCATGTGGTTGCGCATGGATTTGCAGATAACACGTTTGTTTCGCATGCAGTTGAAGCTATATCACTTATATTCGCAAGTATTTGAAGCCAAATCATTCGGTTCGCATGGATTTGAAGCTATGCCTTCTTCTTCGCATTGATTTGAAGTTAAATCATGTGTTTCGCATGGATTTGAAGCTAACTCATTTGTTTCGCATGCAGTTGAAACTAAATCATGTATATCACAATCATTTGAAGCTAAACCATTTGATTCGCATGGATTCGAGGGATAAGCCTTCTACTTCGCATTGATTTGATGCTAAATCATGTGTTTCGTTTGGATTTGAGGCTAACTCATTTGTTCCGCATGCTGTTGAATGTAAATCATGTATTTCACAAGTATTTGAAGCTAAACCATTTGTTTCGCATGGATTCGTAGATAACCCTTCTACTTCGCTTTGATTTGAAGCTAAATCAAGTGTTTCACATGGATTTGAAGCTAACTCGTTTGATTCGCATGCAGTTGAAGCTAAATCATGTTTATCACATGTATCTGAATCTAAACCATCTGTTTCGCATGAATATTAAGCTGAACCATGTGTTTCTCATGAATTTGAAACTATATCATGTGTTTCGCATGGATTTGAAGCTAACGCGTTTATTTCGTCTGCATTTGAAGCAAAATCATGTATATCACAAGTATTTGAAGCTGAACCATTTGTTTCTCACGTATTTGAAACTGAGCCTTCTACTTCGCATTGATTTGAAGCTGAATCATGTGTTTCGCTTGCATTTGAAGCTAACTCGTTTGTTTCGCATAGATTTGAAGCTAAATCATGTGTTTCGCATGGATTTGAAGCTACCTCGTTTGTTTCGCCTGCATTTGAAGCTACATTACTTCTATTCGAAAGTATTTGATGATAAATCATTCGTTTCGCATGGATTTGAAGCTAATCCTTCAACTTCGCATTCATTTGAAGCTCAATCATGCGTTTCGCATGGATTTGAAGCTATATCACTTATATTCGCAAGTATTTGAAGGTCAATCATTCGTTTCGCATGGATTTGAAGCTAATCCTTCTACTTCGGATTGTTTTGAAGCTAAATCTTGTGTTTCGCATGGATTTGTAGCTAACTCGTTTGTTTCGCACGCAGTGACGCTAAATCGTGTATATCACGATTATTTGAAGCTAGTCCATTTGATTCGCATGGATTTGAAACGAAGACTTCTGCTTCGCATTGAGTTGAAGCTAAAACATGCATTTCGCATGGATTTGGAGCTAACTCGTTTTTTTCGCCTGCATTTGGAGCTATATCACTTATATTCGCAAGTATGTGAAGGTCAATCATTCGTTTCGCATGTTTTTGAAGCTAATCCTTCTACTTCGCATTAATTTGAAGCTAAATCATGCGTTTCGCACGGATTTGTAGCTAACTCGTTTGATTCGCCTGCATTTCAAGCTATATCACTTATATGGCAAGTGTTTGAAGCTAAATCATTTGTGTCGCATGGGTTTGAAGCTAAGCCTTCTACTTCGGATGGATTTGAAGCTAAATCATGCGTTTCGCTTGGATTTAAAACTAACTTGTTTGTTTCGCATGCAGTTGAAACTAAATCATGTATATCACAAGTTTTTGAAGCTGAACCATTTGATTCCCATGAATAGTACGCTAAACCATTTCTTTCGAATGAATTTGAAGCTAAATCATGTGTTTTGAATGGATTTGAAGCTAACTCGTTTGCTTCGTCTGCATTTGTAGCTATATCACTTATATTCGCAAGCATTTGGAGCTCAATCATTCGTTTCGCATGGATTTGAAGCTAAGCCTTCTACTTCGCATTTATTTGAAGCTAAATCATGTGGTTGCGCATGGATTTGAAGATAACACGTTTGTTTCGCATGGAGTTGCAGCTATATCACTTATATTCGCAAGTATTTGAAGCCTAATCATTCGGTTCGCATGGATTTGAAGCTATGCCTTCTACTTCGCATTGATTTGAAGTTAAATCATGTGTTTGGCATGGATTTGAAGCTATCTCGTTTGTTTAGCATGCAGTTGAATCTATATCACTTATATTCGCAAGCATTTGAAGCTAAATAATTCGTTTGGCATGGATTGGAAGCTAAGCCTTCTACTTTGCATTGATTTGAAGTCAAATCATGTGTTACGCTTGGATTTGAAGCTCACTCGTTTGTTTCGCCTGCATTTGAAGATATATCACTTACATCGCAAGTATATGAAGCTAAATCATTCGTGTCGCATGGATTTGAAGCTAAGCCTTCTACTTCGCATTGATTTGAAGCTAAATCATGTGTTTCGCATGGATTCGAGGCTAACTCGTTTGATTCGCATGCAGTTGAAGCTAAATCATGTTTATCACAAATATCTAAATCTAAACCATCTGTTTCGCATGAATATTAAGCTGAACCATGTGTTTCTCATGAATTTGAAACTATATCATGTGTTTCGCATGGATTTGAAGCTAACTCGTTTATTTCATCTTCATTTGAAGCAAAATCATGTATATCACAAGTATTTGAAGCTGAACCATTTGTTTCTCACGTATTTGAAACTGAGCCTTCTACTTCGCATTGATTTGAAGCTGAATCATGTGTTTCGCTTGCATTTGAAGCTAACTCGTTTGTTTCGCATAGATTTGAAGCTAAATCATGTGTTTCGCATGGATTTGAAGCTACCTCGTTTGTTTCGCCTGCATTTGAAGCTACATTACTTCTATTCGAAAGTATTTGATGATAAATCATTCGTTTCGCATGGATTTGAAGCTAATCCTTCAACTTCGCATTCATTTGTAGCTAAATCATTCGTTTCGCATGGATTTGAAGCTAAGCCTTCTACTTCGCATTTATTTGAAGCTAAATCATGTGGTTGCGCATGGATTTGCAGATAACACGTTTGTTTCGCATGCAGTTGAAGCTATATCACTTATATTCGCAAGTATTTGAAGCCAAATCATTCGGTTCGCATGGATTTGAAGCTATGCCTTCTTCTTCGCATTGATTTGAAGTTAAATCATGTGTTTTGCATGGATTTGAAGCTAACTCATTTGTTTCGCATGCAGTTGAAACTAAATCATGTATATCACAATCATTTGAAGCTAAACCATTTGATTCGCATGGATTCGAAGATAAGCCTTCTACTTCGCATTGATTTGATGCTAAATCATGTGTTTCGTTTGGATTTGAGGCTAACTCATTTGTTCCGCATGCTGTTGAATGTAAATCATGTATTTCACAAGTATTTGAAGCTAAACCATTTGTTTCGCATGGATTCGTAGATAACCCTTCTACTTCGCTTTGATTTGAAGCTAAATCAAGTGTTTCACATGGATTTGAAGCTAACTCGTTTGTTTCGCATGCAGTTGAAACTAAATCATGAATATCACAAGTATTTGAAGCTAAACCATTTGTTCCGCATGGATTCGAAGATAATCCTTCTACTTCGCATTGATTTACAGCAAAATCATGTGTTTCACATGGATTTGAAGCTAACTCATTTGTTTCGCATGCAGTTGAAGCTATATCATATATATCACAGGTATCTGAAGCTAAACATTAGTTTCGCATGGATTCGAAGATAAGCCTTCTATTTCGCATTGATTTGAAGCTAAATCATGTGTTTGGCATGAATTTGAAGCTAACTCGTTTGCTTCGTCTGCATTTGAAGCTATATCACTTATATTCGCAAGCATTTGGAGCTCAATCATTCGTGTCGCATGGATTTGAAGCTAAGCCTTCTACTTCGCATTGATTTGAAGCTAAATCATGTGTTTCGCTTGGGTTTCAAGCTAACTCGTTTGTTTCGCCTGCAGTTGAAGCTAAATCATGTATATCACAACTATTTGAAGCTAAACCATTTGTTTCGCATGGATTCGAAGATCAGACTTCTGCTTCGCACTGATTTGAAGCGGCATCGTGTGTTTAGCTGTATTTGAAGCTAACTCGTTTGTTTCGCATGCAATTGAAGCTAAATCATGTATACCACAAGTATTTGAAGCTGAACCTTTTGTTTCGCATGGATTTGAAGCTAAGCCATCTACTTCGTATTGATTTGAAGCTGAATCATGTGTTTCGCTTGTATTTGAAGCTAACTCGTTTGTTTCGCATGCTGTTGAAGCTAAATCATGTGTTTCGCTTGGGTTTCAAGCTAACTCGTTTGTTTCGCCTGCAGTTGAAGCTAAATCATGTATATCACAAGTATTTGAAGCTAAACCATTTGTTTCGCATGGATTCGAAGATCAGACTTCTGCTTCGCACTGATTTGAAGCGGCATCGTGTGTTTAGCTGTATTTGAAGCTAACTCGTTTGTTTCGCATGCAATTGAAGCTAAATCATGTATATCACAAGTATTTGAAGCTGAACCTTTTGTTTCGCATGGATTTGAAGCAAAGCCTTCTACTTCGTATTGATTTGAAGCTGAATCATGTGTTTCGCTTGTATTTGAAGCTAACTCGTTTGTTTCGCATGCTGTTGAAGCTAAATCATGTATATCACAAGTATTTGAAGCTAAACCATTTGTTTCGCATGGATTCAAAGATCAGTCTTCTACTTCGCATTGATTTGAAACTAAATCATGTGTTTCGTATGGATTTGAAGCTAACTCGATTGTTTCGCATGGAGTTGAAGGTAAATCATGTATATCACAAGTATTTGAAACTAGATTATTTGTGTCGCATGGATTTAAAGCTAAGCCTTCTACTTCGCATTGATTTGAAGCTAAATTATGTGGTTCGCATGGATTTGAAGCCAACTCGCTTGTTTTGCATGCAGTTGAAACTGAATCATATGTATCAGAAGTATTTGATGCTAACCCAATTGGTTCGCGTGGATTTAAAGCAAAGCCTTCTTCTTCGCATTGTTTGAAGCTAAATCGTGTGTTTCGCATGGATTTGAAGCTAAACCATTTAATCCGCATGGATTTGAATCTAAGCCTTCTACGTCGCATTGATTTGAAGCTAAATCATGTGTTCCGCTTGTATTTTAAGCTAACACGTTCGATTCGCATGCAGTTGCAGCTAAATCATGTACATCACAAGTATTTGAAGCTAAACCATTTGTTTCGCATGGATTTGATGCTAAGCCTTCTACTTCGCATTGATTTGAAGCTAAATCATGTGTTTCGCTTGGATTTGAAGCTAACACGTTTGATTCGCATGCAGTTGCAGCTAAATCATGTACATCACAAGTATTTGAAGCTAAACCATTTGTTTCGCGTGGATTTGAAACTAAGCCTTCTACTTCGCATTGAATTGAAGCTGAATCATGTATTTCGCATGGATTTGAAGCTAACTCGTTTAATTCGCATGCAGTTGAAGCTAAATCACCTATATCACAAGTATTTGAAGCTGAACCATTTGTTTCGCACGGATTTGAAGCTAAGCCTTCTACTTCGCATTGATTTGAAGCTAAATCATGTGTTTCGCTTGGGTTTCAAGCTAACTCGTTTGTTTCGCCTGCAGTTGAAGCTAAATCATGTATATCACAAGTATTTGAAGCTAAACCATTTGTTTCGCATGGATTCGAAGATCAGACTTCTGCTTCGCACTGATTTGAAGCGGCATCGTGTGTTTAGCTGTATTTGAAGCTAACTCGTTTGTTTCGCATGCAATTGAAGCTAAATCATGTATATCACAAGTATTTGAAGCTGAACCTTTTGTTTCGCATGGATTTGAAGCAAAGCCTTCTACTTCGTATTGATTTGAAGCTGAATCATGTGTTTCGCTTGTATTTGAAGCTAACTCGTTTGTTTCGCATGCTGTTGAAGCTAAATCATGTATATCACAAGTATTTGAAGCTAAACCATTTGTTTCGCATGGATTCAAAGATCAGTCTTCTACTTCGCATTGATTTGAAACTAAATCATGTGTTTCGTATGGATTTGAAGCTAACTCGATTGTTTCGCATGGAGTTGAAGGTAAATCATGTATATCACAAGTATTTGAAACTAGATTATTTGTGTCGCATGGATTTAAAGCTAAGCCTTCTACTTCGCATTGATTTGAAGCTAAATTATGTGGTTCGCATGGATTTGATGCCAACTCGCTTGTTTTGCATGCAGTTGAAACTGAATCATATGTATCAGAAGTATTTGATGCTAACCCAATTGGTTCGCGTGGATTTAAAGCAAAGCCTTCTTCTTCGCATTGTTTGAAGCTAAATCGTGTGTTTCACATGGATTTGAAGCTAAACCATTTAATCCGCATGGATTTGAATCTAAGCCTTCTACGTCGCATTGATTTGAAGCTAAATCATGTGTTCCGCTTGTATTTTAAGCTAACACGTTCGATTCGCATGCAGTTGCAGCTAAATCATGTACATCACAAGTATTTGAAGCTAAACCATTTGTTTCGCATGGATTTGATGCTAAGCCTTCTACTTCGCATTGATTTGAAGCTAAATCATGTGTTTCGCTTGGATTTGAAGCTAACACGTTTGATTCGCATGCAGTTGCAGCTAAATCATGTACATCACAAGTATTTGAAGCTAAACCATTTGTTTCGCGTGGATTTGAAACTAAGCCTTCTACTTCGCATTGAATTGAAGCTGAATCATGTATTTCGCATGGATTTGAAGCTAACTCGTTTAATTCGCATGCAGTTGAAGCTAAATCATGTATATCACAAGTATTTGAAGCTAAACCATTTGTTTCACATGGATTTGAAGATAAGCCTTCTACTTCGAATTGATTTGAAGCTGAATAATGTGTTTCGCTTGTAATTGAAGTTAACTCGTTTGTTTCGCACGCAGTTGAAGATAAATCATGTATATCACAAGTATTTGAAGCTAAACAATTTGATCCGCATGGATTTGAAGCTAAGCATTCTACTTCGCATTGATTTGAGGGTAAGTCATGTGTTTCGCATGGATTTGAAGCTAAACCATTTGATTCGCATGGATTTGAAGTTAAGCCTTCTACGTCGCATTGATTTGAAGCAGAATCATGTGTTTCGCTTGTATTTGAAGCTAACTGGTTTGATTCGCACGCAGTTGAAGATAGATCATGTATATAACAAGTATTTGAAGCTAAACCATTTGATTCGAATGGATTTGAAGATAAGCCTTCTACTTCGCATTCATTTGAAGTTAAATCATGTGTTTCCCTTGGGTGTGAAGCTAACTCGCGTGTTTAGCACGCAGTTGAAGCCAAATCTTGTATATCACAGGTATTTGAAGCTAAACCATTTGTTTCGCATGGATTCGAAGATCAGGCTTCTGCTTCGCACTGATTTGAAGCGGCATCGTGTGTTTCGCTGTATTTGAAGCTAACTCGTTTGTTTCGCATGCAATTGAAGCTAAATCATGTATATCACAAGTATTTGAAGCTGAACCTTTTGTTTCGCATGGATTTGAAGCTAAGCCTTCTACTTCGTATTGATTTGAAGCTGAATCATGTGTTTCGCTTGTATTTGAAGCTAACTCGTTTGTTTCACATGCAGTTGAAGCTAAATCATGTTCATCACAAGTATTTGAAACTGAACCATCTGTTTCGCATGCTGTTGAAGCTAAATCATGTGTTTCGCATGGATTGGAAGCAAACTCATTTGCTTCGCCTGCATTTGAATCTATACCACTTATATCGCAATTATCTGAACATTATTGATTTGTTTCTCATTAACTTGAAGCTAAGCATTCTACTTCGCATTGATTTGCAGCTAAATCATGTGTTTCGCATGGATTCGAAGCTAGCTCGTTCGTTTCGCCTGCATTTGAAGCTAAATCATGTATATCACAAGTATTTGAAGCTGAACCTTTTGTTTCGCATGGATTTGAAGCAAAGCCTTCTACTTCGTATTGATTTGAAGCTGAATCATGTGTTTCGCTTGTATTTGAAGCTAACTCATTCATTTCGCCTGCATGTGAGGCTAAACCATGTATATCACAATTATTTGAAGCTAAACCATTTGTTTCCGCATGGATTCGAAGATCAGACTTCTGCATCGCATTGATTTGAAGCTAAATCATGTGTTTCGCATGGATTTGAAGCTTACTCGTTTGTTTTGCATGCAGTTGAAGCTAAATCATGTATATCACAAGTGTTTGAAGCTAACCCGTTTGATTCGCATGGATTTGATGATAAGCCATCTACTTCGCATTGAATTAAAGCTAAATCATGTGTTTCGCTTGAACTTGAAGCTAACGCGTTTGTTTCGCATGCAGTTGAAGCTAAATCATGTACATCACAACTATTTGAAATTAAATCATCTGTTTCGTGTGGATTCGAAGATCAGCCTTCTACTTCGCATTGATTTGAAGCTAAATCATGTGTTTCGCTTGCATTGGAAGCTAACTCGTTTGTTTCGCATGCAGTTGAAACTAAATCATGTATATCACACGTTTTTGAATCTAAACAATCTGTTTCGTGTGGATTCGGAGATCAGCCTTCTACTTCGCATTGATTTGAAGCGAAATCATATGTCTCGCTTGGATTTGGAGCTAACTCGTTTATTTCGCATGCAGTTGAAGCTAAATCATGTACATCACAAGTATTTGAAGCGAAACCATCTGTTTCGTGTGGATTCGAAGGTAAGCCTTCTACTTCGCATTGATTTGATGCTAAATCATGTGTTTCGCATGGATTTAATGCTAACACGTTTGATTCACCTGCATTTGAAGCTATATCAGTGATATTCGCAAGTATTTGAAGCTAAATCATTCGTTTCCCCGGATTTGAAGCTAAGCCTTCTTCTTCGCTTTGATTTGAATCTCAATCATGTGTTTCGCTTGGATTTGAAGCAAACTCGTTGGTTTTGCATGCAGTTGAAGCTAAATCATGTATGTCATAAGTATTTGAAGCTAAAGAACTTGATACGCATGGATTTCAAACTAAGTCTTCTACTTCGCATTGATTTGAAGGTAAATCATGTCTTTTGCATGGAATTAAAGCTAACTCGTTTGTTTCGCCTGCATTTGAAGCTATATCAGTGATATTCGCAAGTATTTGAAGCTAAATCATTCGTTTCGCTGGATTTGAAGCTAAGCCTTCTACTTCGAATTGATTTGATTCTAAATCATGTGTTTCGCTTGGATTTGAAGCTAACTCGTTGGTTTTGCATGAAGTTGAATCTAAATCATGTATATCACAAGTATTTGAAGCTGAACCATTTGTTTCACATACATTTGAAGCTAAGCCTTCTACTTCACATTGATTGGAAGTTAAATCATGGGTTTCGCATGGATTTGAAGCTAACTCGTTTGTGTCGCTTGCATTTGAATCTATATCACTTATATTCGCAAGTATTTGAAGCTAAACCATTCGTTTCGCATGGATTCGAAGATCAGCCTTCTACTTCGCATTCATTTGAAGCTAAATCATGTGTTTCGCATGGATTTGAAGCTAACTCGTTTGTTTCTCTTGCCGTTGAATGTAAATCATGTATATCACAAGTGTTTGAAGCTAAACCATTTGTTTCGCATGGATTCGAAGGTAAGCCTTCTACTTCGCATTGATTTGATGCTAAGTCATGTGTTTCGCATGGATTCGAAGCTAACTCGTTTGTTCCGATTGCTGTTGAAGCTAAATCACGCATATCACAAGTATTTGAGCCTGAGCCATTTGTTTCGCATGGATTCGAAGATCAGCCTTCAACTTCGCGTTGACTAGATGCTAAAGCATGTTTTTCGCTTGGATTTGAAGCTAACTCGTTTTTTCGCATGCAGTTGAAGCTAAATCATGAATATCACAAGTATTTGAAGCTAAAACGTTTGATCCGCACGGATTTGAAGCTAAGCCTTCTACTTCGCATTGAATTGATGCTAAGTCATGTGTTTCGCATGGATTTGAAGCTAACTCGTTTGTTCCGTTTGCTGTTGAAGCTGAATCAAGTATATCACAAGTATTTGAAGCTAAACAAATTGTTTCGCATGGATTTGAACATCAGCCTTCTACTTCGCATTCATTTGAAGCTAAATCATGTGTTTCGCATTGATTTGATGCTGATTCGTTTGTTTCGCCTGCATTTGAAGCTATATCATGTATATCACAAGTATTTGAATCTGAACCATTTGATTCCCATGAATAGTACGCTAAACCATGTCTTTCGAATGAATTTAAAGCTAAATCATGTGTTTTGAGTGGATTTGAAGCTAACCCGTTTGTTTCGCATGCATTTGAAGCTGAATCATGTATATCACATATAATTGAAGCTAAACCATCTGTTTCGCTGGATTTGAAGCTAAGCCTTCTACTTCGCATTGATTTGAAGCTAAATCATGTCTATCGCTAGTATTTGAAGCTAACTCGTTTGTTTCGCATGCAGTTGAAGCTAAATCATGTTCATCACAAGTATTTGAAGCTGCACCATCTGTTTCGCATGCAGTTGAAGCTAAATCATGTATAAAACAAGTGTTTGAAGCTAAACCATTTGTTTCGCATGGATTTGTAGCTAAGCCTTCTACTTCGCATTGATTTGATTCTAAATCATGTGTTTCGCTTGGATTTGAAGCAAACACGTTTGTTTCGCATGTTGTTGAATCTAAATCATGTATATCACAAGTATTTGGAACTAAATAATCTGTTTCGTGTGGATTCGAAGATCAGCCTTCTACTTCGCATTGATTTGAAACTAAATCATGTGTTTCGCTTGGATTTGAAGATAACTCGTTTGTTTCGCATGCAGTTGAACCTAAATCATGTTCATCACAAGTATTTGAAGCTGAACCATCTGTTTCGCATGCAGTTGTAGCTACATCATAAATATCACAAGTATTTGAAGCTACAACTTTTGATTCGCACGGATTTTAAGCTAAGCCTTCTACTTCGCATTGATTTGAATCTAAATCATACGTTTCGCTTGGATTTGAAGCTAACTCGTTTGTTTCGCCTGCATTTGAAGCTATATCAGTGATATTCGCAAATATTTGAAGCTAAATCATTCGTTTCGATGAATTTGAAGCTAAGCCTTCTACTTCGCATTGATTTGAAGCTAAATCATGTGTTTCGCATGGATTTGAAGCTAACTCGTTTGTTTCGCATGCAATTGAAGCTAAATCAAGTATGTCACAAGTATTTGAAGCTAAACCACTTGTTTCGCATGGAATCGAAAATCAGCCTTCTACTTAGCATTCATTTGAAGCTAAATCATGTGTTTCGCATGGATTTGAAGCTGACTCGTTTGTTTCGCCTGCATCTGAAGCTATATCATGTTAATCACAAGTATCTGAAGCTAAACCATTTGATTCGCATGGATTTGATGCTATGCCATCTACTTCGCTTTTATTTGAAACTGAATCATGTGTTTCTCTTGAATTTGAAGCTAACACGTTCGTTTCACATGCAGTTGAAGCTAAATCATGTATGTCACAAGTATTTGAAGCTAAACCATTTGACTCGCATGGATTTCAAAATAAGCCTTCTAGTTTGCATTGATTTGATGCTAAATCATGTGTTTCGCTTGCATTTCAAGCTAACTCGTTTGTTTCGCATGTAATTGAAGCTAGATAATGTATCAAACAAGTATTTGAAGCTAAACCATTTGATTCGCATGGATTTCAAAATAAGCCTTCTACTTTGCATTGATTTGATGCTAAATCATGTGTTTCGCTTGCATTTCAAGCTAACTCGTTTGTTTCGCATGTAATTGAAGCTAGATAATGTATCAAACAAGTATTTGAAGCTAAACCATTTGTTTCGCATGGCTTCGAAGGTCAGCCATCTACCTCGTATTGATTTAAAGCTAAATCATGTGTTTCGCATGGATTTGAAGCTAACTCGTTTGTATCGCATGCAGTTGAAGCTAAATCATGTATATCACAATTATATGAAGCTAAACCATTTGATTCGCATGGATTTCAGAATAAGCCTTATACTTCGCATTGATTTTAATCTAAATCATCTGTTTCGCATGGATTTAAAGCTATCTCGTTTGTTTCGCATGCAGTTGAAGATAAATCATGCATATCACAATTATTTGAAGCTAAACCATTTGATTCGCATGGATTTGAAGATAAGCCTTCTACTTCGCATTGATTTGAAGCAAAATCATGTGTTCCGCATGGATTTGAATCTAACTCGTTAGTTTTCATGCTGTTGAAGCTAAATCATGTATATCACAGTTATTTGAAGATAAACCAGTTGATTCGCATGGATTTCAAAATAAGCCTTCTACTTCGCATTGATTTGAAGCTAAATCATGTGTTTCGCTTGGATTTCAAGCTAACTCGTTTGTTTCGCATGCAATTGAAGATAGATCATGTATCAAACAAGTATTTGAAGCTAAACCATTTGATTCGCATGGATTTGATGCTATGCCATCTACTTCGCTTTTATTTGAAACTGAATCATGTGTTTCTCTTGAATTTGAAGCTAACACGTTCGTTTCACATGCAGTTGAAGCTAAATCATGTATGTCACAAGTATTTGAAGCTGAACCATTTGTTTCGCACGAATATCAGGCTAAACCATGTGTTTGGAATGAATTTGAAGCTAAATCATGCGTTTCGCATAGATTTGAAGCTAACTCATTTGTTACGCATGCAGTTGAAGCTACATCATGTATATCACAAGTACGTGAAGCTAAACCATTTGCTACGCATGGATTTTAAGCTAAGCCTTCTACTTCGCATTGATTTGATGCTAAATCGGGTGTTTCGCATGGATTTGAAGCTAAGCCTTCAACTTCGTGTTGACTTGATGCTAACTCATGTTTTTCGCTTGGATTTGAAGCTAACTCGTTTGTTTCGCATGCAGTTGAAGCTAAATCATGTATATCACAAGTATTTGGAGCTGAACCATTTGTTTCGCATGGATTTCAAAATAAGCCTTCTACTTCGCATTGATTTTAATCTAAATCATCTGTTTCGGATGGATTTAAAGCTATCTCGTTTGTTTCGCATGCAGTTGAAGATAAATCATGCATATCACAATTATTTGAAGCTAAACCATTTGATTCGCATGGATTTGAAGATAAGCCTTCTACTTCGCATTGATTTGAAGCAAAATCATGTGTTTCGCATGGATTTGAATCTAACTCGTTAGTTTTCATGCTGTTGAAGCTAAATCATGTATATCACAGTTATTTGAAGCTAAACCAGTTGATTCGCATGGATTTCAAAATAAGCCTTCTACTTTGCATTGATTTGATGCTAAATCATGTGTTTCGCTTGCATTTCAAGCTAACTCGTTTGTTTCGCATGTAATTGAAGCTAGATAATGTATCAAACAAGTATTTGAAGCTAAACCATTTGTTTCGCATGGCTTCGAAGATCAGCCATCTACCTCTTATTGATTTAAAGCTAAATCATATGTTTCGCATGGATTTGAAGCTAACTCGTTTGTATCGCATGCAGTTGAAGCTAAATCATGTATATCACAATTATATGAAGCTAAACCATTTGATTCGCATGGATTTCAGAATAAGCATTCTACTTCGCATTGATTTTAATCTAAATCATCTGTTTCGCATGGATTTAAAGCAATCTCGTTTGTTTCGCATGCAGTTGAAGATAAATCATGCATATCACAATTATTTGAAGCTAAACCATTTGATTCGCATGGATTTGAAGATAAGCCTTCTACTTCGCATTGATTTGAAGCAAAATCATGTGTTTCGCATGGATTTGAATCTAACTCGTTAGTTTTCATGCTGTTGAAGCTAAATCATGTATATCACAGTTATTTGAAGATAAACCAGTTGATTCGCATGGATTTCAAAATAAGCCTTCTACTTCGCATTGATTTGAAGCTAAATCATGTGTTTCGCTTGGATTTCAAGCTAACACGTTTGTTTCGCATGCAATTGAAGATAGATCATGTATCAAACAAGTATTTGAAGCTAAACCATTTGATTCGCATGGATTTGATGCTATGCCATCTACTTCGCTTTTATTTGAAACTGAATCATGTGTTTCTCTTGAATTTGAAGCTAACACGTTCGTTTCACATGCAGTTGAAGCTAAATCATGTATGTCACAAGTATTTGAAGCTGAACCATTTGTTTCGCACGAATATCAGGCTAAACCATGTGTTTGGAATGAATTTGAAGCTAAATCATGCGTTTCGCATAGATTTGAAGCTAACTCATTTGTTACGCATGCAGTTCAAGCTGAATCATGTATATCACAGGTGTTTGAAGCTAAACCATTTGTTTCGCATGGATTCGAAGATAACCCTTCTACTTCGAATTGATTTGAAGCTAAATCATGTGTCTCGCTTGGATTTCAAACTAACTCGTTCGTTTCGCATGCAGTTGAAGCTAAATCATGTGTATCACAAGTATGTGAAGCTAAACCATTTGCTACGCATGGATTTTAAGCTAAGCCTTCTACTTCGCATTGATTTGATGCTAAATCGGGTGTTTCGCATGGATTTGAAGCTAACTCGTTTGTTTCCCATGCAGTTGAAGCTAAATCATGTATATCACAAGTATTTGGAGCTGAACCATTTGTTTCGCATGGATTTCAAAATAAGCCTTCTACTTCGCATTGATTTTAATCTAAATCATCTGTTTCGGATGGATTTAAAGCTATCTCGTTTGTTTCGCATGCAGTTGAAGATAAATCATGTATATCACAAGTATTTGAAGCTAATCCATTTGTATCGCGTGGATTCGAAGATCAGCCTTCTACTTCGCATTGATTTGAAGTTAAATCATGTGTTTCGCATGGATTTGAAGCTAACTCGCTAGTTTTGCATGCTGTTGAAGCTTATTCATGTACATCACAAGTATTTGAAGCTAAACCATTTGTTTCGCAAGGATTCGAAGATCAGCCTTCTACTTCGCATTGATAAGAAGCAAAATCATGTGTTTCGCATGGATTTGAAGCTAACTCGTTCGTTTCGCTTGCATTTGAAGCTAAATCATGCACATCACAAGTATTTGAAGCTGAACCACTTGTTTCGCATGGATTTGAAGATAAGTCTTCTACTTCGCATTGATTTGAAGCTAAATCATGTGTTTCGAATGGATTTGTAGCTAACTCGTTTGTTTCGCATGCAATTGAATCTAAATCATGTATATCACAATTATTTGAAGCTAAACCATTTGATTCGCATGGATTTCAAAATAAGCCTTCTACTTCGCATTGATTTTAATCTAAATCATCTGTTTCGGATGGATTTAAAGCTATCTCGTTTTTTTCGCATGCAGTTGAAGATAAATCATGTATATCACAGGTATTTGAAGCTAAACCATTTGTTTCGCATGGATTCGAATATAAGCCTTCTAAATCGCATTGATGTCAAGCTAAATCATATGTTTCGCATAGATTTGAAGCTAACTCGCTAATTTTGCATGCTGTTGAAGCTTATTCATGTATATCACAAGTATTTGAAGCTAAACCATTTGTTTCGCAAGGATTCGAAGATCAGCCTTCTACTTCGCATTGATTTGAAGTTAAATCATATGTTTCGCATGGATTTGAAGCTAATCGTTTGTATCGCATGCAATTGAAGCTAAATCATGTATATCACAATTATTTGAAGCTAAACCATTTGATTCGCATGGATTTCAAAATAAGCCTTCTACTTCGCATTGAGTTTAATCTAAATCATCTGTTTCGGATGGATTTAAAGCTATCTCGTTTGTTTCGCATGCAGTTGAAGATAAATCATGTATATCACAAGTATTTGAAGCTAATCCATTTGTTTCGCGTGGATTCGAAGATCAGCCTTCTACTTCGCATTGATTTGAAGTTAAATCATGTGTTTCGCATGGATTTGAAGCTAACTCGCTAGTTTTGCATGCTGTTGAAGCTTATTCATGAACATCACAAGTATTTGAAGCTAAACCATTTGTTTCGCAAGGATTCGAAGATCAGCCTTCTACTTCGCATTGATAAGAAGCTAAATCATGTGTTTCGCTTGGATTTCAAGCTAACTCGTTTGTTTCGCATGCAATTGAAGCTAAATCATGTATATCACAATTATTTGAAGCTAAACCATTTGATTCGCATGGATTTCAAAATAAGCCTTCTACTTCGCATTGATTTTAATCTAAATCATCTGTTTCGGATGGATTTAAAGCTATCTCGTTTTTTTCGCATACAGTTGAAGATAAATCATGTATATCACAGGTATTTGAAGCTAAACCATTTGTTTCGCATGGATTCGAATATAAGCCTTCTAAATCGCATTGATGTCAAGCTAAATCATATGTTTCGCATAGATTTGAAGCTAACTCGCTAATTTTGCATGCTGTTGAAGCTTATTCATGTATATCCCAAGTATTTGAAGCTCAACCATTTGATTCGCATGGATTTGAAGATAAGCCTTCTACTTCGCATTGATTTTAATCTAAATCATGTGTTTCGCATGCATTTGAAGCTAATCGTTTGTATCGCATGGAGTTGAAGCTAAATCATGTATATCACAAGTATTTGCAGCTAAACCATTTGATTCGCATGGATTTGATGCAATGCCATCTACTTCGCTTTTATTTGAAACTGAATCATGTGTTTCTCTTGAATTTGAAGCTAACTAGTTTGTTTCGTAATGCAGTTGAAGCTAAATCATGTATATCACAATTATTTGAAGCTAAACCATTTGATTCGCATGGATTTCAAAATAAGCCTCCTACTTCGCATTGATTTTAATCTAAATCATCTGTTTCGCATGGATTTTAAGCTATCTCGTTTGTTTCGCATGCAGTTGAAGATAAATCATGTATATCACAGGTATTTGAAGCTAAACCAGTTGTTTCGCATGGATTCGTAGATAAGCCTTCTAAATCGCATTGATTTCAAGCTAAATCATGTGTTTCGCATGGATTTGAAGCTAACTCGCTAGTTTTGCATGCTGTTGAAGCTTATTCATGTACATCACAAGTATTTGAAGCTAAACCATTTGTTTCGCAAGGATTCGAAGATCAGCCTTCTACTTCGCATTGATAAGAAGCAAAATCATGTGTTTCGCATGGATTTGAAGCTAACTCGTTCGTTTCGCTTGCATTTGAAGCTAAATCATGCACATCACAAGTATTTGAAGCTGAACCACTTGTTTCGCATGGATTTGAAGATAAGCCTTCTACTTCGCATTGATTTGAAGCTAAATCATGTGTTTCGAATGGATTTGAAGCTAACTCGTTTGTTTCGCATGCAATTGAAGCTAAATCATGTATATCACAATTATTTGAAGCTAAACCATTTGATTCGCATGGATTTCAAAATAAGCCTTCTACTTCGCATTGATTTTAATCTAAATCATCTGTTTCGGATGGATTTAAAGCTATCTTGTTTTTTTCGCATGCAGTTGAAGATAAATCATGTATATCACAGGTA
Organism: Megalopta genalis; assembly: GCF_051020955.1. NCBI lineage: Eukaryota > Metazoa > Arthropoda > Insecta > Hymenoptera > Halictidae > Megalopta > Megalopta genalis. Next base: position 83,641 of record NW_027476204.1, on the reverse strand, counting down.
TTTGAAGCTAAACCATTTGTTTCGCATGGATTCGAATATAAGCCTTCTAAATCGCATTGATGTCAAGCTAAATCATATGTTTCGCATAGATTTGAAGCTAACTCGCTAATTTTGCATGCTGTTGAAGCTTATTCATGTATATCACAAGTATTTGAAGCTAAACCATTTGTTTCGCAAGGATTCGAAGATCAGCCTTCTACTTCGCATTGATTTCAAGCTAAATCATGTGTTTCGCATGGATTTGAAGCTAACTCGTTAGTTTTGCATGCTGTTGAAGCTAAATCATGTATATCACAAGTATTTGAAGCTAAACCATTTGTTTCGCAAGGTTACGAAGATCAGCCTTCTACTTCGCATTCATAAGAAGCAAAATCATGTGTTTCACATGGATTTGAAGCTAACTCGTTCGTTTCGCTTGCATTTGAAGCTAAATCATGCACATCACAAGTATTTGAAGCTGAACCACTTGTTTCGCATGGATTTGAAGATAAGCCTTCTACTTCGCATTGATTTGAAGCTAAATCATGTGTTTCGAATGGATTTGAAGCTAACTGGTTTGTTTCGCATGCAATTGAAGCTAAATCATGTATATCACAATTATTTGAAGCTAAACCATTTGATTCGCATGGATTTCAAAATAAGCCTACTACTTCGCATTGATTTTAATCTAAATCATCTGTTTCGGATGGATTTAAAGCTATCTCGTTTGTTTCGCATGCAGTTGAAGATAAATCATGTATATCACAAGTATTTGAAGCTAATCCATTTGTTTCGCGTGGATTCGAAGATCAGCCTTCTACTTCGCATTGATTTGAAGTTAAATCATATGTTTCGCATGGATTTGAAGCTAATCGTTTGTATCGCATGCAGTTGAAGCTAAATCATGTATATCACAAGTATTTGAAGCTAAACCATTTGATTCGCATGGATTTGATGCTATGTCATCTACTTCGCTTTTATTTGAAACTGAATCATGTGTTTCTCTTGAATTTGAAGCTAACACGTTCGTTTCACATGCAGTTGAAGCTAAATCATGTATGTCACAAGTATTTGAAGCTGAACCATTTGTTTCGCACGAATATCAGGCTAAACCATGTGTTTGGAATGAATTTGAAGCTAAATCATGTGTTTCGCATAGATTTGAAGCTAACTCATTTGTTACGCATGCAGTTGAAGCTGAATCATGTATATCCCAAGTATTTGAAGCTCAACCATTTGATTCGCATGGATTTGATGCAATGCCATCTACTTCGCTTTTATTTGAAACTGAATCATGTGTTTCTCTTGAATTTGAAGCTAACTAGTTTGTTTCGCTTGCATTTGAAGCTTATTCATGAACATCACAAGTATTTGAAGCTAAACCATTTGTTTCGCAAGGATTCGAAGATCAGCCTTCTACTTCGCATTGATAAGAAGCTAAATCATGTGTTTCGCTTGGATTTGAAGCTAACTCGTTTGTTTCGCATGCAATTGAAGCTAAATCATGTATATCACAATTATTTGAAGCTAAACCATTTGATTCGCATGGATTTCAAAATAAGCCTTCTACTTCGCATTGATTTTAATCTAAATCATCTGTTTCGGATAGATTTAAAGCTATCTCGTTTTTTTCGCATCCAGTTGAAGATAAATCATGTATATCACAGGTATTTGAAGCTAAACCATTTGTTTCGCATGGATTCGAATATAAGCCTTCTAAATCGCATTGATGTCAAGCTAAATCATATGTTTCGCATAGATTTGAAGCTAACTCGCTAATTTTGCATGCTGTTGAAGCTTATTCATGTATATCACAAGTATTTGAAGCTAAACCATTTGTTTCGCAAGGATTCGAAGATCAGCCTTCTACTTCGCATTGATAAGAAGCTAACTCATGTGTTTCGCATGGATTTGAAGCTAACTCGTTCGTTTCGCTTGCATTTGAAGCTAAATCGTGCACATCACAAGTATTTGAAGCTGAACCACTTGTTTCGCAATGGATGTGAAGATAAGCCTTCTACTTCGCATTGATTTGAAGCTAAATCATTTGTTTCGCTTGGATTTCAAGCTAACTCGTTTGTTTCGCATGCAATTGAAGGTAAATCATGTATATCACAATTATTTGAAGCTAAACCATTTGATTCGCATGGATTTCAAAATAAGCCTTCTACTTCGCATTGATTTTAATCTAATTCATCTGTTTCGGATGGATTTAAAGCTATCTCGTTTTTTTCGCATGCAGTTGAAGATAAATCATGTATATCACAGGTATTTGAAGCTAAACCATTTGTTTCGCATGGATTCGAATATAAGCCTTCTAAATCGCATTGATGTCAAGCTAAATCATATGTTTCGCATAGATTTGAAGCTAACTCGCTAATTTTGCATGCTGTTGAAGCTTATTCATGTATATCACAAGTATTTGAAGCTAAACCATTTGTTTCGCAAGGATTCGAAGATCAGCCTTCTACTTCGCATTGATAAGAAGCTAACTCATGTGTTTCGCATGGATTTGAAGCTAACTCGTTAGTTTTGCATGCTGTTGAAGCTAAATCATGTATATCACAAGTATTTGAAGCTAAACCATTTGTTTCGCAAGGATACGAAGAGCAGCCTTCTACTTCTAATTGATAAGAAGCAAAATCATGTGTTTCGCATGGATTTGAAGCTAACTCGTTCGTTTCGCTTGCATTTGAAGCTAAATCATGCACATCACATGTATTTGAAGCTGAACCACTTGATTCGCATGGATTTCAAAATAAGCCTTCTACTTCGCATTGATTTTAATCTAAATCATCTGTTTCGGATGGATTTAAAGCTATCTCGTTTGTTTCGCATGCAGTTGAAGATAAATCATGTATATCACAAGTATTTGAAGCTAATCCATTTGTTTCGCGTGGATTCGAAGATCAGCCTTCTACTTCGCATTGATTTGAAGTTAAATCATGTGTTTCGCATGGATTTGAAGCTAACTCGCTAGTTTTGCATGCTGTTGAAGCTAAATCATGTATATCACAAGTATTTGAAGCTAAACCATTTGTTTCGCAAGGATACGAAGATCAGCCTTCTACTTCGCATTGATAAGAAGCAAAATCATGTGTTTCGCATGGATTTGAAGCTAACTCGTTCGTTTCGCTTGCATTTGAAGCTAAATCATGCACATCACAAGTATTTGAAGCTAATCCATTTGTTTCGCGCGGATTCGAAGATCAGCCTTCTACTTCGCATTGATTTGAAGCTAAATCATGTGTTTCGAATGGTTTTGAAGCTAACCGTTTGTTTCGCATGCAATTGAAGCTACATCATGTATATCACAATTATTTGAAGCTAAATCATTTGATCCGCATGGATTTCAAAATAAGCCTTCTACTTCCCATTGATTTTAATCTAAATCATCTGTTTCGGATGGATTTAAAGCTATCTCGTTTGTTTCGCATGCAGTTGAAGATAAATCATGTATATCACAAGTATTTGAAGCTAATCCATTTGTTTCGCGTGGATTCGAAGATCAGCCTTCTAAATCGCATTGATTTCAAGCTAAATCATGTGTTTCGCATGGATTTGAAGCTAACTCGCTAGTTTTGCATGCTGTTGAAGTTTATTCATGTACATCACAAGTATTTGAAGTTAAACCATTTGTTTCGCAAGGATTCGAAGATCAGCCTTCTACTTCGCATTGATAAGAAGCTAAATCATGTGTTTCGTTTGGATTTCAAGCTAACTCGTTTGTTTCGCATGCAACTGAAGCTAAATCATGTATATCACAATTATTTGAAGCTAAACCATTTGATTCGCATGGATTTCAAAATAAGCCTTCTACTTCGCATTGATTTTAATCTAAATCATCTGTTTCGGATGGATTTAAAGCTATCTCGTTTTTTTCGCATGCAGTTGAAGATAAATCATGTATATCACAGGTATTTGAAGCTAAACCATTTGTTTCGCATTGATTCGAATATAAGCCTTCTAAATCGCATTGATAAGAAGCTAACTCATGTGATTCGCATGGATTTGAAGCTAACTCGTTAGTTTTGCATGCTGTTGAAGCTAAATCATGTATATCACAAGTATTTGAAGCTAAACCATTTGTTTCGCAAGGATACGAAGATCAGCCTTCTACTTCGCATTGATAAGAAGCAAAATCATGTGTTTCGCATGGATTTGAAGCTAACTCGTTCGTTTCGCTTGCATTTGAAGCTAAATCATGCACATCACAAGTATTTGAAGCTAAACCATTTGATTCTCATGGATTTGATGCTATGCCATCTACTTCGCTTTTGTTTGAAACTGAATCATGTGTTTCTCTTGAATTTGAAGCTAACTAGTTTGTTTCGTAATGCAGTTGAAGCTAAATCATGTATATCACAATTATTTGAAGCTAAACCATTTGATTCGCATGGATTTCAAAATAAGCCTTCTACTTCGCATTGATTTTAATCTAAATCATCTGTTTCGCATGGATTTAAAGCTATCTCGTTTGTTTCGCATGCAGTTGAAGATAAATCATGTATATCACAGGTATTTGAAGCTAAACCAGTTGTTTCGCATGGATTCGAAGATAAGCCTTCTAAATCGCATTGATTTCAAGCTAAATCATGTGTTTCGCATGGATTTGAAGCTAACTCGCTAGTTTTGCATGCTGTTGAAGCTTATTCATGTACATCACAAGTATTTGAAGTTAAACCATTTGTTTCGCAAGGATTCGAAGATCAGCCTTCTACTTCGCATTGATAAGAAGCTAAATCATGTGTTTCGCATGGATTTGAAGCTAACTCGTTAGTTTTGCATGCTGTTGAAGCTAAATCATGTATATCACAAGTATTTGAAGCTAAACCATTTGTTTCGCAAGGTTACGAAGATCAGCCTTCTACTTCGCATTGATTTGAAACTAAATCATGTGTTTCGAATGGATTTGAAGCTAACTCGTTTGTTTCGCATGCAATTGAAGCTACATCATGTATATCACAATTATTTGAAGCTAAACCATTTGATTCGCATGGATTTCAAAATAAGCCTTCTACTTCGCATTGATTTTAATCTAAATCATCTGTTTCGGATGGATTTAAAGCTATCTCGTTTGTTTCGCATGCAGTTGAAGATAAATCATGTATATCACAAGTATTTGAAGCTAAACCATTTGTTTCGCATTGATTCGAATATAAGCCTTCTAAATCGCATTGATAAGAAGCTAACTCATGTGATTCGCATGAATTTGAAGCTAACTCGTTAGTTTTGCATGCTGTTGAAGCTAAATCATGTATATCACAAGTATTTGAAGCTAAACCATTTGTTTCGCAAGGATACGAAGATCAGCCTTCTACTTCGCATTGATAAGAAGCAAAATCATGTGTTTCGCATGGATTTGAAGCTAACTCGTTCGTTTCGCTTGCATTTGAAGCTAAATCATGCACATCACAAGTATTTGAAGCTAATCCATTTGTTTCGCGTGGATTCGAAGATCAGCCTTCTACTTCGCATTGATTTGAAGTTAAATCATATGTTTCGCATGGATTTGAAGCTAATCATTTGTATCGCATGCAGTTGAAGCTAAATCATGTATATCACAAGTATTTGAAGCTAAACCATTTGATTCTCATGGATTTGATGCTATGCCATCTACTTCGCTTTTGTTTGAAACTGAATCATGTGTTTCTCTTGAATTTGAAGCTAACTAGTTTGTTTCGTAATGCAGTTGAAGCTAAATCATGTATATCACAATTATTTGAAGCTAAACCATTTGATTCGCATGGATTTCAAAATAAGCCTTCTACTTCGCATTGATTTTAATCTAAATCATCTGTTTCGCATGGATTTAAAGCTATCTCGTTTGTTTCGCATGCAGTTGAAGATAAATCATGTATATCACAGGTATTTGAAGCTAAACCAGTTGTTTCGCATGGATTCGAAGATAAGCCTTCTAAATCGCATTGATTTCAAGCTAAATCATGTGTTTCGCATGGATTTGAAGCTAACTCGCTAGTTTTGCATGCTGTTGAAGCTTATTCATGTACATCACAAGTATTTGAAGTTAAACCATTTGTTTCGCAAGGATTCGAAGATCAGCCTTCTACTTCGCATTGATAAGAAGCTAAATCATGTGTTTCGCATGGATTTGAAGCTAACTCGTTAGTTTTGCATGCTGTTGAAGCTAAATCATGTATATCACAAGTATTTGAAGCTAAACCATTTGTTTCGCATGGATTCGAATATAAGCCTTCTAAATCGCATTGATGTCAAGCTAAATCATATGTTTCGCATAGATTTGAAGCTAACTCGCTAATTTTGCATGCTGTTGAAGCTTATTCATGTATATCACAAGTATTTGAAGCTAAACCATTTGTTTCGCAAGGATTCGAAGATCAGCCTTCTACTTCGCATTGATAAGAAGCTAACTCATGTGTTTCGCATGGATTTGAAGCTAACTCGTTAGTTTTGCATGCTGTTGAAGCTAGATCATGTATATCACAAGTATTTGAAGCTAAACCATTTGTTTCGCAAGGATACGAAGATCAGCCTTCTACTTCGCATTGATAAGAAGCAAAATCATGTGTTTCGCATGGATTTGAAGCTAACTCGTTCGTTTCGCTTGCATTTGAAGCTAAATCATGCACATCACAAGTATTTGAAGCTAATCCATTTGATTCGCATGGATTTCAAAATAAGCCTTCTACTTGGCATTGATTTTAATCTAAATCATCTGTTTCGGATGGATTTAAAGCTATCTCGTTTGTTTCGCATGCAGTTGAAGATAAATCATGTATATCACAAGTATTTGAAGCTAAACCATTTGATTCGCATGGATTTGATGCTATGCCATCTACTTCGCTTTTATTTGAAACTGAATCATGTGTGTCTCTTGAATTTGAAGCTAACACGTTCGTTTCACATGCAGTTGAAGCTAAATCATGTATGTCACAAGTATTGGAAGCTGAACCATTTGTTTCGCACTAATATCAGGCTAAACCATGTGTTTGGAATGAATTTGAAGCTAAATCATGTGTTTCGCATAGATTTGAAGCTAACTCATTTGTTACGCATGCAGTTGAAGCTGAATCATGTATATCCCAAGTATTTGAAGCTCAACCATTTGATTCGCATGGATTTGAAGATAAGCCTTCTACTTCGCATTGATTTTAATCTAAATCATGTGTTTCGCATGCATTTGAAGCTAATCGTTTGTATCGCATGGAGTTGAAGCTAAATCATGCACATCACATGTATTTGAAGCTGAACCACTTGATTCGCATGGATTTCAAAATAAGCCTTCTACTTCGCATTGATTTTAATCTAAATCATCTGTTTCGGATGGATTTAAAGCTATCTCGTTTGTTTCGCATGCAGTTGAAGATAAATCATGTATATCACAAGTATTTGAAGCTAATCCATTTGTTTCGCGTGGATTCGAAGATCAGCCTTCTACTTCGCATTGATTTGAAGTTAAATCATGTGTTTCGCATGGATTTGAAGCTAACTCGCTAGTTTTGCATGCTGTTGAAGCTTGTTCATGAACATCACAAGTATTTGAAGCTAAACCATTTGTTTCGCAAGGATTCGAAGATCAGCCTTCTACTTCGCATTGATAAGAAGCTAAATCATGTGTTTCGCTTGGATTTCAAGCTAACTCGTTTGTTTCGCATGCAATTGAAGCTAAATCATGTATATCACAATTATTTGAAACTAAACATTTTGATTCGCATGGATTTCAAAATAAGCCTTCTACTTCGCATTGATTTTAATCTAAATCATCTGTTTCGGATGGATTTAAAGCTATCTCGTTTTTTTCGCATCCAGTTGAAGATAAATCATGTATATCACAGGTATTTGAAGCTAAACCATTTGTTTCGCATGGATTCGAATATAAGCCTTCTAAATCGCATTGATGTCAAGCTAAATCATATGTTTCGCATAGATTTGAAGCTAACTCGCTAATTTTGCATGCTGTTGAAGCTTATTCATGTATATCACAGGTATTTGAAGCTAAACCATTTGTTTCGCATGGATTCGAATATAAGCCTTCTAAATCGCATTGATAAGAAGCTAACTCATGTGATTCGCATGGATTTGAATCTAACTCGTTAGTTTTGCATGCTGTTGAAGCTGAATCATGTATATCACAAGTATTTGAAGCTAAACCATTTGTTTCGCAAGGATACGAAGATCAGCCTTCTACTTCGCATTGATAAGAAGCAAAATCATGTGTTTCGCATGGATTTGAAGCTAACTCGTTCGTTTCGCTTGCATTTGAAGCTAAATCATGCACATCACATGTATTTGAAGCTGAACCACTTGATTCGCATGGATTTCAAAATAAGCCTTCTACTTCGCATTGATTTTAATCTAAATCATCTGTTTCGGATGGATTTAAAGCTATCTCGTTTGTTTCGCATGCAGTTGAAGATAAATCATGTATATCACAAGTATTTGAAGCTAATCCATTTGTTTCGCGTGGATTCGAAGATCAGCCTTCTACTTCGCATTGATTTGAAGTTAAATCATGTGTTTCGCATGGATTTGAAGCTAACTCGCTAGTTTTGCATGCTGTTGAAGCTTATTCATGAACATCACAAGTATTTGAAGCTAAACCATTTGTTTCGCAAGGATTCGAAGATCAGCCTTCTACTTCGCATTGATAAGAAGCTAAATCATGTGTTTCGCTTGGATTTCAAGCTAACTCGTTTGTTTCGCATGCAATTGAAGCTAAATCATGTATATCACAATTATTTGAAACTAAACCTTTTGATTCGCATGGATTTCAAAATAAGCCTTCTACTTCGCATTGATTTTAATCTAAATCATCTGTTTCGGATGGATTTAAAGCTATCTCGTTTTTTTCGCATCCAGTTGAAGATAAATCATGTATATCACAGGTATTTGAAGCTAAACCATTTGTTTCGCATGGATTCGAATATAAGCCTTCTAAATCGCATTGATGTCAAGCTAAATCATATGTTTCGCATAGATTTGAAGCTAACTCGCTAATTTTGCATGCTGTTGAAGCTTATTCATGTATATCACAGGTATTTGAAGCTAAACCATTTGTTTCGCATGGATTCGAATATAAGCCTTCTAAATCGCATTGATAAGAAGCTAACTCATGTGATTCGCATGGATTTGAATCTAACTCGTTAGTTTTGCATGCTGTTGAAGCTGAATCATGTATATCACAAGTATTTGAAGCTAAACCATTTGTTTCGCAAGGATACGAAGATCAGCCTTCTACTTCGCATTGATAAGAAGCAAAATCATGTGTTTCGCATGGATTTGAAGCTAACTCGTTCGTTTCGCTTGCATTTGAAGCTAAATCATGCACATCACATGTATTTGAAGCTGAACCACTTGATTCGCATGGATTTCAAAATAAGCCTTCTACTTCGCATTGATTTTAATCTAAATCATCTGTTTCGGATGGATTTAAAGCTATCTCGTTTGTTTCGCATGCAGTTGAAGATAAATCATGTATATCACAAGTATTTGAAGCTAATCCATTTGTTTCGCGTGGATTCGAAGATCAGCCTTCTACTTCGCATTGATTTGAAGTTAAATCATGTGTTTCGCATGGATTTGAAGCTAACTCGCTAGTTTTGCATGCTGTTGAAGCTTATTCATGAACATCACAAGTATTTGAAGCTAAACCATTTGTTTCGCAAGGATTCGAAGATCAGCCTTCTACTTCGCATTGATAAGAAGCTAAATCATGTGTTTCGCTTGGATTTCAAGCTAACTCGTTTGTTTCGCATGCAATTGAAGCTAAATCATGTATATCACAATTATTTGAAACTAAACCACTTGATTCGCATGGATTTCAAAATAAGCCTTCTACTTCGCATTGATTTTAATCTAAATCATCTGTTTCGCATGGATTTGAATCTAACTCGTTAGTTTTGCATGCTGTTGAAGCTGAATCATGTATATCACAAGTATTTGAAGCTAAACCATTTGTTTCGCAAGGATACGAAGATCAGCCTTCTACTTCGCATTGATAAGAAGCAAAATCATGTGTTTCGCATGGATTTGAAGCTAACTCGTTCGTTTCGCTTGCATTTGAAGCTAAATCATGCACATCACAAGTATTTGAAGCTAATCCATTTGTTTCGCGTGGATTCGAAGATCAGCCTTCTACTTCGCATTGATTTGAAGCTATATCATGTGTTTCGAATGGTTTTGAAGCTAACCGTTTGTTTCGCATGCAATTGAAGCTACATCATGTATATCACAATTATTTGAAGCTAAATCATTTGATTCGCATGGATTTCAAAATAAGCCTTCTACTTCCCATTGATTTTAATCTAAATCATCTGTTTCGGATGGATTTAAAGCTATCTCGTTTGTTTCGCATGCAGTTGAAGATAAATCATGTATATCACAAGTATTTGAAGCTAATCCATTTGTTTCGCGTGGATTCGAAGATCAGCCTTCTAAATCGCATTGATTTCAAGCTAAATCATGTGTTTCGCATGGATTTGAAGCTAACTCGCTAGTTTTGCATGCTGTTGAAGCTTATTCATGTACATAACAAGTATTTGAAGTTAAACCATTTGTTTCGCAAGGATTCGAAGATCAGCCTTCTACTTCGCATTGATAAGAAGCTAAATCATGTGTTTCGCATGGATTTGAAGCTAACTCGTTAGTTTTGCATGCTGTTGAAGCTAAATCATGTATATCACAAGTATTTGAAGGTAAACCATTTGATTCGCATGGATTTGATGCTATGCCATCTACTTCGCTTTTATTTGAAACTGAATCATGTGTTTCGAATGGATTTGAAGCTGACTCGTTTGTTTCGCATGCAATTGAAGCTACATCATGTATATCACAATTATTTGAAGCTAAACCATTTGATTCGCATGGATTTCAAAATAAGCCTTCTACTTCGCATTGATTTTAATCTAAATCATCTGTTTCGGATGGATTTAAAGCTATCTCGTTTGTTTCGCATGCAGTTGAAGATAAATCATGTATATCACAAGTATTTGAAGCTAATCCATTTGTTTCGCGTGGATTCGAAGATCAGCCTTCTACATGCATTGATTTGAAGTTAAATCATATGTTTCGCATGGATTTGAAGCTAATCGTTTGTATCGCATGCAGTTGAAGCTAAATCATGTATATCACAAGTATTTGAAGGTAAACCATTTGATTCGCATGGATTTGATGCTATGCCATCTACTTCGCTTTTATTTGAAACTGAATCATGTGTTTCTCTTGAATTTGAAGCTAACACGTTCGTTTCACATGCAGTTGAAGCTAAATCATGTATGTCACAAGTATTCGAAGCTGAACCATTTGTTTCGCACGAATATCAGGCTAAACCATGTGTTTGGAATGAATTTGAAGCTCAATCATGTGTTTCGCATAGATATGAAGCTAACTCATTTGTTACGCATGCAGTTGAAGCTGAATCATGTATATCCCAAGTATTTGAAGCTCAACCATTTGATTTGCATGGATTTGAAGATAAGCCTTCTACTTCGCATTGATTTTAATCTAAATCATGTGTTTCGCATGCATTTGAAGCTAATCGTTTGTATCGCATGGAGTTGAAGCTAAATCATGTGTATCACAAGTATTTGCAGCTAAACCATTTGATTCGCATGGATTTGATGCAATGCCATCTACTTCGCTTTTATTTGAAACTGAATCATGTTTTTCTCTTGAATTTTAAGCTAACTAGTTTGTTTCGTAATGCAGTTGAAGCTAAATCATGTATATCACAATTATTTGAAGCTAAACCATTTGATTCGCATGGATTTCAAAATAAGCCTTCTACTTCGCATTGATTTTAATCTAAATCATCTGTTTCGCATGGATTTAAAGCTATCTCGTTTGTTTCGCATGCAGTTGAAGATAAATCATGTATATCACAGGTATTTGAAGCTAAACCATTTGTTTCGCATGGATTCGAATATAAGCCTTCTAAATCGCATTGATGTCAAGCTAAATCATATGTTTCGCATAGATTTGAAGCTAACTCGCTAATTTTGCATGCTGTTGAAGCTTATTCATGTATACCACAAGTATTTGAAGCTAAACCATTTGTTTCGCAAGGATTCGAAGATCAGCCTTCTACTTCGCATTGATAAGAAGCTAACTCATGTGTTTCGCATGGATTTGAAGCTAACTCGTTAGTTTTGCATGCTGTTGAAGCTAGATCATGTATATCACAAGTATTTGAAGCTAAACCATTTGTTTCGCAAGGATACGAAGATCAGCCTTCTACTTCGCATTGATAAGAAGCAAAATCATGTGTTTCGCATGGATTTGAAGCTAACTCGTTCGTTTCGCTTGCATTTGAAGCTAAATCATGCACATCACAAGTATTTGAAGCTAATCCATTTGATTCGCATGGATTTCAAAATAAGCCTTCTACTTCGCATTGATTTTAATCTAAATCATCTGTTTCGGATGGATTTAATGCTATCTCGTTTGTTTCGCATGCAGTTGAAGATAAATCATGTATATCACAAGTATTTGAAGCTAAACCATTTGATTCGCATGGATTTGATGCTATGCCATCTACTTCGCTTTTATTTGAAACTGAATCATGTGTGTCTCTTGAATTTGAAGCTAACACGTTCGTTTCACATGCAGTTGAAGCTAAATCATGTATGTCACAAGTATTGGAAGCTGAACCATTTGTTTCGCACTAATATCAGGCTAAACCATGTGTTTGGAATGAATTTGAAGCTAAATCATGTGTTTCGCATAGATTTGAAGCTAACTCATTTGTTACGCATGCAGTTGAAGCTGAATCATGTATATCCCAAGTATTTGAAGCTCAACCATTTGATTCGCATGGATTTGAAGATAAGCCTTCTACTTCGCATTGATTTTAATCTAAATCATGTGTTTCGCATGCATTTGAAGCTAATCGTTTGTATCGCATGGAGTTGAAGCTAAATCATGTATATCACAAGTATTTGCAGCTAAACCATTTGATTCGCAAGGATTCGAAGATCAGCCTTCTACTTCGCATTGATAAGAAGCTAAATCATGTGTTTCGCTTGGATTTCAAGCTAACTCGTTTGTTTCATAATGCAGTTGAAGCTAAATCATGTATATCACAATTATTTGAAGCTAAACCATTTGTTTCGCATGGATTTCAAAATAAGCCTTCTACTTCGCATTGATTTTAATCTAAATCATCTGTTTCGGATGGATTTAAAGCTATCTCGTTTGTTTCGCATGCAGTTGAAGATAAATCATGTATATCACAAGTATTTGAAGCTAAACCATTTGTTTCGCAAGGTTACGAAGATCAGCCTTCTACTTCGCATTGATTTGAAACTAAATCATGTGTTTCGAATGGATTTGAAGCTAACTCGTTTGTTTCGCATGCAATTGAAGCTAAATCATGTATATCACAAGTATTTGAAGGTAAACCATTTGATTCGCATGGATTTGATGCTATGCCATCTACTTCGCTTTTATTTGAAACTGAATCATGTGTTTCGAATGGATTTGAAGCTAACTCGTTTGTTTCGCATGCAATTGAAGCTACATCATGTATATCACAATAATTTGAAGCTAAACCATTTGATTCGCATGGATTTCAAAATAAGCCTTCTACTTCGCATTGATTTTAATCTAAATCATCTGTTTCGGATGGATTTAATGCTATCTCGTTTGTTTCGCATGCAGTTGAAGATAAATCATGTATATCACAAGTATTTGAAGCTAAACCATTTGATTCGCATGGATTTGATGCTATGCCATCTACTTCGCTTTTATTTGAAACTGAATCATGTGTGTCTCTTGAATTTGAAGCTAACACGTTCGTTTCACATGCAGTTGAAGCTAAATCATGTATGTCACAAGTATTTGAAGCTGAACTATTTGTTTCGCACGAATATCAGGCTAAACCATGTGTTTGGAATGAATTTGAAGCTAAATCATGTGTTTCGCATAGATTTGAAGCTAACTCATTTGTTACGCATGCAGTTGAAGCTGAATCATGTATATCCCAAGTATTTGAAGCTCAACCATTTGATTCGCATGGATTTGAAGATAAGCCTTCTACTTCGCATTGATTTTAATCTAAATCATGTGTTTCGCATGCATTTGAAGCTAATCGTTTGTATCGCATGGAGTTGAAGCTAAATCATGTATATCACAAGTATTTGCAGCTAAACCATTTGATTCGCATGGATTTGATGCAATGCCATCTACTTCGCTTTTATTTGAAACTGTATCATGTGTTTCTCTTGAATTTGAAGCTAACTAGTTTGTTTCGTAATGCAGTTGAAGCTAAATCATGTATATCACAATTATTTGAAGCTAAACCATTTGTTTCGCATGGATTTCAAAATAAGCCTTCTACTTCGCATTGATTTTAATCTAAATCATCTGTTTCGCATGGATTAAAAGCTATCTCGTTTGTTTCGCATGCAGTTGAAGATAAATCATGTATATCACAGGTATTTGAAGCTAAACCAGTTGTTTCGCATGGATTCGAAGATAAGCCTTCTAAATCGCATTGATTTCAAGCTAAATCATGTGTTTCGCATGGATTTGAAGCTAACTCGCTAGTTTTGCATGCTGTTGAAGCTTATTCATGTATATCACAAGTATTTGAAGCTAAACCATTTGTTTCGCAAGGATTCGAAGATCAGCCTTCTACTTCGCATTGATAAGAAGCTAACTCATGTGTTTCGCATGGATTTGAAGCTAACTCGTTAGTTTTGCATGCTGTTGAAGTTAAATCATGTATATCACAAGTATTTGAAGCTAAACCATTTGTTTCGCAAGGTTACGAAGATCAGCCTTCTACTTCGCATTGATTTGAAACTAAATCATGTGTTTCGAATGGATTTGAAGCTAACTCGTTTGTTTCGCATGCAATTGAAGCTACATCATGTATATCACAATTATTTGAAGCTAAACCATTTGATTCGCATGGATTTCAAAATAAGCCTTCTACTTCGCATTGATTTTAATCTAAATTATCTGTTTCGGATGGATTTAAAGCTATCTCGTTTGTTTCGCATGCAGTTGAAGATAAATCATGTATATCACAAGTATTTGAAGCTAATCCATTTGTTTCGCGTGGATTCGAAGATCAGCCTTCTACATGCATTGATTTGAAGTTAAATCATATGTTTCGCATGGATTTGAAGCTAATCGTTTGTATCGCATGCAGTTGAAGCTAAATCATGTATATCACAAGTATTTGAAGGTAAACCATTTGATTCGCATGGATTTGATGCTATGCCATCTACTTCGCTTTTATTTGAAACTGAATCATGTGTTTCTCTTGAATTTGAAGCTAACACGTTCGTTTCACATGCAGTTGAAGCTAAATCATGTATATCCCAAGTATTTGAAGCTCAACCATTTGATTCGCATGGATTTGAAGATAAGCCTTCTACTTCGCATTGATTTTAATCTAAATCATGTGTTTCGCATGCATTTGAAGCTAATCGTTTGTATCGCATGGAGTTGAAGCTAAATCATGTATATCACAATTATTTGAAGCTAAACCATTTGATTCGCATGGATTTCAAAATAAGCCTTCTACTTCGCATTGATTTTAATCTAAATCATCTGTTTCGCATGGATTTAAAGCTATCTCGTTTGTTTCGCATGCAGTTGAAGATAAATCATGTATATCACAGGTATTTGAAGCTAAACCAGTTGTTTCGCATGGATTCGAAGATAAGCCTTCTAAATCGCATTGATTTCAAGCTAAATCATGTGTTTCGCATGGATTTGAAGCTAACTCGCTAGTTTTGCATGCTGTTGAAGCTTATTCATGTACATCACAAGTATTTGAAGCTAAACCATTTGTTTCGCAAGGATTCGAAGATCAGCCTTCTACTTCGCATTGATAAGAAGCTAAATCATGTGTTTCGCTTGGATTTCAAGCTAACTCGTTTGTTTCGCATGCAACTGAAGCTAAATCATGTATATCACAATTATTTGAAGCTAAGCCATTTGATTCGCATGGATTTCAAAATAAGCCTTCTACTTGCATTGATTTTAATCTAAATCATCTGTTTCGGATGGATTTAAAGCTATCTCGTTTGTTTCGCATGCAGTTGAAGATAAATTATGTATATCACAAGTATTTGAAGCTAATCCATTTGTTTCGCGTGGATTCGAAGATCAGCCTTCTACTTCGCATTGATTTGAAGTTAAATCATATGTTTCGCATGGATTTGAAGCCAATCGTTTGTATCGCATGCAGTTGAAGATAAATCATGTATATCACAAGTATTTGAAGCTAATCCATTTGTTTCGCGTGGATTCGAAGATCAGCCTTCTAAATCGCATTGATTTCAAGCTAAATCATGTGTTTCGCATGGATTTGAAGCTAACTCGCTAGTTTTGCATGCTGTTGAAGTTTATTCATGTATATCACAGGTATTTGAAGCTAAACCAGTTGTTTCGCATGGATTCGAAGATAAGCCTTCTAAATCGCATTGATTTCAAGCTAAATCATGTGTTTCGCATGGATTTGAAGCTAACTCGCTAGTTTTGCATGCTGTTGAAGCTTATTCATGTACATCACAAGTATTTGAAGTTAAACCATTTGTTTCGCAAGGATTCGAAGATCAGCCTTCTACTTCGCATTGATAAGAAGCTAAATCATGTGTTTCGCATAGATTTGAAGCTAACTCATTTGTTACGCATGCAGTTGAAGCTGAATCATGTATATCCCAAGTATTTGAAGCTCAACCATTTGATTCGCATGGATTTGAAGATAAGCCTTCTACTTCGCATTGATTTTAATCTAAATCATGTGTTTCGCATGGATTTGAAGCTAACTCGTTCGTTTCGCTTGCATTTGAAGCTAAATCATACACATCACATGTACATGATGCTGAACCACTTGATTCGCATGGATTTAAAAATAAGCCTTCTACTTCGCATTGATTTTAATCTAAATCATCTGTTTCGGATGGATTTAAAGCTATCTCGTTTGTTTCGCATGCAGTTGAAGATAGATCATGTATATCACAAGTATTTGAAGCTAAACCATTTGTTTCGCAAGGATTCGAAGATCAGCCTTCTACTTCGCATTGATAAGAAGCTAAATCATGTGTATCGCTTGGATTTCAAGCTAACTCGTTTGTTTCGCATGCAATTGAAGCTAAATCATGTATATCACAATTATTTGAAACTAAACCATTTGATTCGCATGGATTTCAAAATAAGCCTTCTTACTTCGCATTGATTTTAATCTAAATCATCTGTTTCGGATGGATTTAAAGCTATCTCGTTTTTTTCGCATCCAGTTGAAAATAAATCATGTATATCACAGGTATTTGAAGCTAAACCATTTGTTTCGCATGGATTCGAATATAAGCCTTCTAAATCGCATTGATGTCAAGCTAAATCATATGTTTCGCATAGATTTGAAGCTAACTCGCTAATTTTGCATGCTGTTGAAGCTTATTCATGTATATCACAGGTATTTGAAGCTAAACCATTTGTTTCGCATGGATTCGAATATAAGCCTTCTAAATCGCATTGATAAGAAGCTAACTCATGTGATTCGCATGGATTTGAATCTAACTCGTTAGTTTTGCATGCTGTTGAAGCTAAATCATGCAAATCACAAGTATTTGCAGCTAAACCATTTGTTTCGCAAGGATACGAAGATCAGCCTTCTACTACGCATTGATAAGAAGCAAAATCATGTGTTTCGCATGGATTTGAAGCTAACTCGTTCGTTTCGCTTGCATTTGAAGCTAAATCATGCACATCACAAGTATTTGAAGCTAATCCATTTGTTTCGCGTGGATTCGAAGATCAGCCTTCTACTTCGCATTGATTTGAAGCTAAATCATGTGTTTCGAATGGTTTTGAAGCTAACCGTTTGTTTCGCATGCAATTGAAGCTACATCATGTATATCACAATTATTTGATGCTAAACCATTTGATTCGCATGGATTTCAAAATAAGCCTTCTACTTCCCATTGATTTTAATCTAAATCATCTGTTTCGGATGGATTTAAAGCTATCTCGTTTGTTTCGCATGCAGTTGAAGATAAATCATGTATATCACAAGTATTTGAAGCTAATCCTTTTGTTTCGCGTGGATTCGAAGATCAGCCTTCTACTTCGCATTGATTTGAAGTTAAATCATATGTTTCGCATGGATTTGAAGCTAATCGTTTGTATCGCATGCAGTTGAAGCTAAATCATGTATATCACAAGTATTTGAAGCTAAACCATTTGATTCGCATGGATTTGATACTATGCCATCTACTTCGCTTTTATTTGAAACTGAATCATGTGTTTCTCTTGAATTTGAAGCTAACTAGTTTATTTCGTAATGCAGTTGAAGCTAAATCATGTATATCACAATTATTTGAAGCTAAACCATTTGATTCGCATGGATTTCAAAATAAGCCTTCTACTTCGCATTGATTTTAATCTAAATCATCTGTTTCGCATGGATTTAAAGCTATCTCGTTTGTTTCGCATGCAGTTGAAGATAAATCATGTATATCACAGGTATTTGAAGCTAAACCAGTTGTTTTTGCATGGATTCGAAGATAAGCCTTCTAAATCGCATTGATTTCAAGCTAAATCATGTGTTTCGCATGGATTTGAAGCTAGCTCGCTAGTTTTGCATGCTGTTGAAGCTTATTCATGTACATCACAAGTATTTGAAGTTAAACCATTTGTTTCGCAAGGATTCGAAGATCAGCCTTCTACTTCGCATTGATAAGAAGCTAAATCATGTGTTTCGCTTGGATTTCAAGCTAACTCGTTTGTTTCGCATGCAACTGAAGCTAAATCATGTATATCACAATTATTTGAAGCTAAACCATTTGATTCGCATGGATTTCAAAATAAGCCTTCTACTTCGCATTGATTTTAATCTAAATCATCTGTTTCGGATGGATTTAAAGCTATCTCGTTTTTTTCGCATGCAGTTGAAGATAAATCATGTATATCACAGGTATTTGAAGCTAAACCATTTGTTTCGCATTGATTCGAATATAAGCCTTCTAAATCGCATTGATAAGAAGCTAACTCATGTGATTCGCATGGATTTGAAGCTAACTCGTTAGTTTTGCATGCTGTTGAAGCTTATTCATGTATATCACAGGTATTTGAAGCTAAACCATTTGTTTCGCATGGATTCGAATATAAGCCTTCTAAATCGCATTGATAAGAAGCTAACTCATGTGATTCGCATGGATTTGAATCTAACTCGTTAGTTTTGCATGCTGTTGAAGCTAAATCATGCAAATCACAAGTATTTGCAGCTAAACCATTTGTTTCGCAAGGATACGAAGATCAGCCTTCTACTACGCATTGATAAGAAGCAAAATCATGTGTTTCGCATGGATTTGAAGCTAACTCGTTCGTTTCGCTTGCATTTGAAGCTAAATCATGCACATCACAAGTATTTGAAGCTAATCCATTTGTTTCGCGTGGATTCGAAGATCAGCTTTCTACTTCGCATTGATTTGAAGCTAAATCATGTGTTTCGAATGGTTTTGAAGCTAACCGTTTGTTTCGCATGCAATTGAAGCTACATCATGTATATCACAATTATTTGATGCTAAACCATTTGATTCGCATGGATTTCAAAATAAGCCTTCTACTTCCCATTGATTTTAATCTAAATCATCTGTTTCGGATGGATTTAAAGCTATCTCGTTTGTTTCGCATGCAGTTGAAGATAAATCATGTATATCACAAGTATTTGAAGCTAATCCTTTTGTTTCGCGTGGATTCGAAGATCAGCCTTCTACTTCGCATTGATTTGAAGTTAAATCATATGTTTCGCATGGATTTGAAGCTAATCGTTTGTATCGCATGCAGTTGAAGCTAAATCATGTATATCACAAGTATTTGAAGCTAAACCATTTGATTCGCATGGATTTGATGCTATGCCATCTACTTCGCTTTTATTTGAAACTGAATCATGTGTTTCTCTTGAATTTGAAGCTAACTAGTTTATTTCGTAATGCAGTTGAAGCTAAATCATGTATATCACAATTATTTGAAGCTAAACCATTTGATTCGCATGGATTTCAAAATAAGCCTTCTACTTCGCATTGATTTTAATCTAAATCATCTGTTTCGCATGGATTTAAAGCTATCTCGTTTGTTTCGCATGCAGTTGAAGATAAATCATGTATATCACAGGTATTTGAAGCTAAACCAGTTGTTTTTGCATGGATTCGAAGATAAGCCTTCTAAATCGCATTGATTTCAAGCTAAATCATGTGTTTCGCATGGATTTGAAGCTAGCTCGCTAGTTTTGCATGCTGTTGAAGCTTATTCATGTACATCACAAGTATTTGAAGTTAAACCATTTGTTTCGCAAGGATTCGAAGATCAGCCTTCTACTTCGCATTGATAAGAAGCTAAATCATGTGTTTCGCTTGGATTTCAAGCTAACTCGTTTGTTTCGCATGCAACTGAAGCTAAATCATGTATATCACAATTATTTGAAGCTAAACCATTTGATTCGCATGGATTTCAAAATAAGCCTTCTACTTCGCATTGATTTTAATCTAAATCATCTGTTTCGGATGGATTTAAAGCTATCTCGTTTTTTTCGCATGCAGTTGAAGATAAATCATGTATATCACAGGTATTTGAAGCTAAACCATTTGTTTCGCATTGATTCGAATATAAGCCTTCTAAATCGCATTGATAAGAAGCTAACTCATGTGATTCGCATGGATTTGAAGCTAACTCGTTAGTTTTGCATGCTGTTGAAGCTTATTCATGTATATCACAGGTATTTGAAGCTAAACCATTTGTTTCGCATGGATTCGAATATAAGCCTTCTAAATCGCATTGATAAGAAGCTAACTCATGTGATTCGCATGGATTTGAATCTAACTCGTTAGTTTTGCATGCTGTTGAAGCTAAATCATGCAAATCACAAGTATTTGCAGCTAAACCATTTGTTTCGCAAGGATACGAAGATCAGCCTTCTACTACGCATTGATAAGAAGCAAAATCATGTGTTTCGCATGGATTTGAAGCTAACTCGTTCGTTTCGCTTGCATTTGAAGCTAAATCATGCACATCACAAGTATTTGAAGCTAATCCATTTGTTTCGCGTGGATTCGAAGATCAGCTTTCTACTTCGCATTGATTTGAAGCTAAATCATGTGTTTCGAATGGTTTTGAAGCTAACCGTTTGTTTCGCATGCAATTGAAGCTACATCATGTATATCACAATTATTTGATGCTAAACCATTTGATTCGCATGGATTTCAAAATAAGCCTTCTACTTCCCATTGATTTTAATCTAAATCATCTGTTTCGGATGGATTTAAAGCTATCTCGTTTGTTTCGCATGCAGTTGAAGATAAATCATGTATATCACAAGTATTTGAAGCTAATCCTTTTGTTTCGCGTGGATTCGAAGATCAGCCTTCTACTTCGCATTGATTTGAAGTTAAATCATATGTTTCGCATGGATTTGAAGCTAATCGTTTGTATCGCATGCAGTTGAAGCTAAATCATGTATATCACAAGTATTTGAAGCTAAACCATTTGATTCGCATGGATTTGATGCTATGCCATCTACTTCGCTTTTATTTGAAACTGAATCATGTGTTTCTCTTGAATTTGAAGCTAACTAGTTTGTTTCGTAATGCAGTTGAAGCTAAATCATGTATATCACAATTATTTGAAGCTAAACCATTTGATTCGCATGGATTTCAAAATAAGCCTTCTACTTCGCATTGATTTTAATCTAAATCATCTGTTTCGCATGGATTTAAAGCTATCTCGTTTGTTTCGCATGCAGTTGAAGATAAATCATGTATATCACAGGTATTTGAAGCTAAACCAGTTGTTTCGCATGGATTCGAAGATAAGCCTTCTAAATCGCATTGATTTCAAGCTAAATCATGTGTTTCGCATGGATTTGAAGCTAGCTCGCTAGTTTTGCATGCTGTTGAAGCTTATTCATGTACATCACAAGTATTTGAAGTTAAACCATTTGTTTCGCAAGGATTCGAAGATCAGCCTTCTACTTCGCATTGATAAGAAGCTAAATCATGTGTTTCGCTTGGATTTCAAGCTAACTCGTTTGTTTCGCATGCAACTGAAGCTAAATCATGTATATCACAATTATTTGAAGCTAAACCATTTGATTCGCATGGATTTCAAAATAAGCCTTCTACTTCGCATTGATTTTAATCTAAATCATGTGTTTCGGATGGATTTAAAGCTATCTCGTTTTTTTCGCATGCAGTTGAAGATAAATCATGTATATCACAGGTATTTGAAGCTAAACCATTTGTTTCGCATTGATTCGAATATAAGCCTTCTAAATCGCATTGATAAGAAGCTAACTCATGTGATTCGCATGGATTTGAAGCTAACTCGTTAGTTTTGCATGCTGTTGAAGCTAAATCATGTATATCACAAGTATTTGAAGCTAAACCATTTGTTTCGCAAGGATACGAAGATCAGCCTTCTACTTCGCATTGATAAGAAGCAAAATCATGTGTTTCGCATGGATTTGAAGCTAACTCGTTCGTTTCGCTTGCATTTGAAGCTAAATCATGCACATCACAAGTATTTGAAGCTAATCCATTTGTTTCGCGTGGATTCGAAGATCAGCCTTCTACTTCGCATTGATTTGAAGTTAAATCATATGTTTCGCATGGATTTGAAGCTAATCGTTTGTATCGCATGCAGTTGAAGCTAAATCATGTATATCACAAGTATTTGAAGCTAAACCATTTGATTCTCATGGATTTGATGCTATGGCATCTACTTCGCTTTTGTTTGAAACTGAATCATGTGTTTCTCTTGAATTTGAAGCTAACTAGTTTGTTTCGTAATGCAGTTGAAGCTAAATCATGTATATCACAATTATTTGAAGCTAAACCATTTGATTCGCATGGATTTCAAAATAAGCCTTCTACTTCGCATTGATTTTAATCTAAATCATCTGTTTCGCATGGATTTAAAGCTATCTCGTTTGTTTCGCATGCAGTTGAAGATAAATCATGTATATCACAGGTATTTGAAGCTAAACCAGTTGTTTCGCATGGATTCGAAGATAAGCCTTCTAAATCGCATTGATTTCAAGCTAAATCATGTGTTTCGCATGGATTTGAAGCTAACTCGCTAGTTTTGCATGCTGTTGAAGCTTATTCATGTACATCACAAGTATTTGAAGTTAAACCATTTGTTTCGCAAGGATTCGAAGATCAGCCTTCTACTTCGCATTGATAAGAAGCTAAATCATGTGTTTCGCATGGATTTGAAGCTAACTCGTTAGTTTTGCATGCTGTTGAAGCTAAATCATGTATATCACAAGTATTTGAAGCTAAACCATTTGTTTCGCAAGGTTACGAAGATCAGCCTTCTACTTCGCATTGATTTGAAACTAAATCATGTGTTTCGAATGGATTTGAAGCTAACTCGTTTGTTTCGCATGCAAATGAAGCTACATCATGTATATCACAATTATTTGAAGCTAAACCATTTGATTCGCATGGATTTCAAAATAAGCCTTCTACTTCGCATTGATTTTAATCTAAATCATGTGTTTCGCATGGATTTGAAGATAACTCGTCTGTTTCGCATGCAGTTGAAGCTAAATTACTTATATTCGCAAGCACTGAAGCCAAATCATTCGGTTCGCATGGATTTGAAGCTAAGCCTCCTCCTTCGCATTAATATGAAGCTAAATCATATGTTTCGCATAGATTTGAAGCTAACTCGCTAATTTTGCATGCTGTTGAAGCTTATTCATGTATATCACAAGTATTTGAAGCTAAACCATTTGTTTCGCAAGGATTCGAAGATCAGCCTTCTACTTCGCATTGATAAGAAGCTAACTCATGTGTTTCGCATGGATTTGAAGCTAACTCGTTAGTTTTGCATGCTGTTGAAGCTAAATCATGTATATCACAAGTATTTGAAGCTAAACCATTTGTTTCGCAAGGATACGAAGATCAGCCTTCTACTTCGCATTGATAAGAAGCAAAATCATGTGTTTCGCATGGATTTGAAGCTAACTCGTTCGTTTCGCTTGCATTTGAAGCTAAATCATGCTCATCACAAGTATTTGAAGCTAATCCATTTGATTCGCATGGATTTCAAAATAAGCCTTCTACTTCGCATTGATTTTAATCTAAATCATCTGTTTCGGATGGATTTAAAGCTATCTCGTTTGTTTCGCATGCAGTTGAAGATAAATCATGTATATCACAAGTATTTGAAGGTAAACCATTTGATTCGCATGGATTTGATGCTATGCCATCTACTTCGTTTTTATTTGAAACTGAATCATGTGTTTCTCTTGAAATTGAAGCTAACACGTTCGTTTCACATGCAGTTGAAGCTAAATCATGTATGTCACAAGTATTGGAAGCTGAACCATTTGTTTCGCACGAATATCAGGCTAAACCATGTGTTTGGAATGAATTTGAAGCTAAATCATGTGTTTCGCATAGATTTGAAGCTAACTCATTTGTTACGCATGCAGTTGAAGCTGAATCATGTATATCCCAAGTATTTGAAGCTCAACCATTTGATTCGCATGGATTTGAAGATAAGCCTTCTACTTCGCATTGATTTTAATCTAAATTATGTGTTTCGCATGCATTTGAAGCTAATCGTTTGTATCGCATGGAGTTGAAGCTAAATCATGTATATCACAATCATTTGAAGCTAAACCATTTGATTCGCATGGATTTCAAAATAAGCCTTCTACTTCGCATTGATTTTAATCTAAATCATCTGTTTCGCATGGATTTAAAGCTATCTCGTTTGTTTCGCATGCAGTTGAAGATAAATCATGTATATCACAGGTATTTGAAGCTAAACCAGTTGTTTCGCATGGATTCGAAGATAAGCCTTCTAAATCGCATTGATTTCAAGCTAAATCATGTGTTTCGCATGGATTTGAAGCTAACTCGCTAGTTTTGCATGCTGTTGAAGCTTATTCATGTACATCACAAGTATTTGAAGCTAAACCATTTGTTTCGCAAGGATTCGAAGATAAGCCTTCTACTTCGCATTGATTTTAATCTAAATCATGTGTTTCGCATGCATTTGAAGCTAACTCGCTAGTTTTGCATGCTGTTGAAGCTTATTCATGTACATCACAAGTATTTGAAGCTGAACTATTTGTTTCGCACGAATATCAGGCTAAACCATGTGTTTGGAATGAATTTGAAGCTAAATCATGTGTTTCGCATAGATTTGAAGCTAACTCATTTGTTACGCATGCAGTTGAAGCTGAATCATGTATATCCCAAGTATTTGAAGCTCAACCATTTGATTCGCATGGATTTGAAGATAAGCCTTCTACTTCGCATTGATTTTAATCTAAATCATGTGTTTCGCATGCATTTGAAGCTAATCGTTTGTTTCGCATGCAGTTGAAGATAAATCATGTATATCACAGGTATTTGAAGCTAAACCAGTTGTTTCGCATGGATTCGAAGATAAGCCTTCTAAATCGCATTGATTTCAAGCTAAATCATGTGTTTCGCATGGATTTGAAGCTAACTCGCTAGTTTTGCATGCTGTTGAAGCTTATTCATGTACATCACAAGTATTTGAAGCTAAACCATTTGTTTCGCAAGGATTCGAAGAACCGCCTTCTACTTCGCATTGATAAGAAGCTAAATCATGTGTTTCGCATGGATTTAAAGCTATCTCGTTTGTTTCGCATGCAGTTGAAGATAAATCATGTATATCACAGGTATTTGAAGCTAAGCCAGTTGTTTCGCATGGATTCGAAGATAAGCCTTCTAAATCGCATTGATTTCAAGCTAAATCATGTGTTTCGCATGGATTTGAAGCTAACTCGCTAGTTTTGCATGCTGTTGAAGCTTATTCATGTACATCACAAGTATTTGAAGCTAAACCATTTGTTTCGCAAGGATTCGAATATAAGCCTTCTACTTCGCATTGATAAGAAGCTAACTCATGTGTTTCGCATGGATTTGAAGCTAACTCGTTAGTTTTGCATGCTGTTGAAGCTAAATCATGTATATCACAAGTATTTGAAGCTAAACCATTTGTTTCGCAAGGATACGTAGATCAGCCTTCTACTTCGCATTGATAAGAAGCAAAATCATGTGTTTCGCATGGATTTGAAGCTAACTCGTTCGTTTCGCTTGCATTTGAAGCTAAATCATGCACATCACAAGTATTTGAAGCTAGACCATTTGATTCGCATGGATTTCAAAATAAGCCTTCTACTTCGCATTGATTTTAATCTAAATCATCTGTTTCGGATGGATTTAAAGCTATCTCGTTTGTTTCGCATGCAGTTGAAGATAAATTATGTATATCACAAGTATTTGAAGCTAATCCATTTGTTTCGCGTGGATTCGAAGATCAGCCTTCTACTTCGCATTGATTTGAAGTTAAATCATATGTTTCGCATGGATTTGAAGCTAATCGTTTGTATCGCATGCAGTTGAAGCTAAATCATGTATATCACAAGTATTTGAAGGTAAACCATTTGATTCGCATGGATTTGATGCTATGCCATCTACTTCGCTTTTATTTGAAACTGAATCATGTGTTTCTCTTGAATTTGAAGCTAACACGTTCGTTTCACATGCAGTTGAAGATAAATCATGTATATCACAGGTATTTGAAGCTAAACCAGTTGTTTCGCATGGATTCGAAGATAAGCCTTCTAAATCGCATTGATTTCAAGCTAAATCATGTGTTTCGCATGGATTTGAAGCTAACTCGCTAGTTTTGCATGCTGTTGAAGCTTATTCATGTATATCACAAGTATTTGAAGCTAAACCATTTGTTTCGCAAGGATTCGAAGATCAGCCTTCTACTTCGCATTGATAAGAAGCTAACTCATGTGTTTCGAATGGATTTGAAGCTAACTCCTTTGTTTCGCATGCAATTGAAGCTACATCATGTATATCACAATAATTTGAAGCTAAACCATTTGATTCGCATGGATTTCAAAATAAGCCTTCTACTTCGCATTGATTTTAATCTAAATCATCTGTTTCGGATGGATTTAAAGCTATCTCGTTTGTTTCGCATGCAGTTGAAGATAAATCATGTATATCACAAGTATTTGACGCTAATCCATTTGTTTCGCGTGGATTCGAAGATCAGCCTTCTACACGCATTGATTTGAAGTTAAATCATATGTTTCGCATGGATTTGAAGCTAATCGTTTGTATCGCATGCAGTTGAAGCTAAATCATGTATATCACAAGTATTTCAAGGTAAACCATTTGATTCGCATGGATTTGATGCTATGCCATCTACTTCGCTTTTATTTGAAACTGAATCATGTGTTTCTCTTGAATTTGAAGCTAACACGTTCGTTTCACATGCAGTTGAAGCTAAATCATGTATGTCACAAGTATTGGAAGCTGAACCATTTGTTTCGCACGAATATCAGGCTAAACCATGTGTTTGGAATGAATTTGAAGCTAAATCATGTGTTTCGCATAGATTTGAAGCTAACTCATTTGTTACGCATGCAGTTGAAGCTGAATCATGTATATCCCAAGTATTTGAAGGTCAACCATTTGATTCGCATGGATTTGAAGATAAGCCTTCTACTTCGCATTGATTTTAATCTAAATCATGTGTTTCGCATGCATTTGAAGCTAATCGTTTGTATCGCATGGAGTTGAAGCTAAATCATGTATATCACAATCATTTGAAGCTAAACCATTTGATTCGCATGGATTTCAAAATAAGCCTTCTACTTCGCATTGATTTTAATCTAAATCATCTGTTTCGCATGGATTTAAAGCTATCTCGTTTGTTTCGCATGCAGTTGAAGATAAATCATGTATATCACAGGTATTTGAAGCTAAACCAGTTGTTTCGCATGGATTCGAAGATAAGCCTTCTAAATCGCATTGATTTCAAGCTAAATCATGTGTTTCGCATGGATTTGAAGCTAACTCGCTAGTTTTGCATGCTGTTGAAGCTTATTCATGTACATCACAAGTATTTGAAGCTAAACCATTTGTTTCGCAAGGATTCGAAGATAAGCCTTCTACTTCGCATTGATTTTAATCTAAATCATGTGTTTCGCATGCATTTGAAGCTAACTCGCTAGTTTTGCATGCTGTTGAAGCTTATTCATGTACATCACAAGTATTTGAAGCTGAACTATTTGTTTCGCACGAATATCAGGCTAAACCATGTGTTTGGAATGAATTTGAAGCTAAATCATGTGTTTCGCATAGATTTGAAGCTAACTCATTTGTTACGCATGCAGTTGAAGCTGAATCATGTATATCCCAAGTATTTGAAGCTCAACCATTTGATTCGCATGGATTTGAAGATAAGCCTTCTACTTCGCATTGATTTTAATCTAAATCATGTGTTTCGCATGCATTTGAAGCTAATCGTTTGTTTCGCATGCAGTTGAAGATAAATCATGTATATCACAGGTATTTGAAGCTAAACCAGTTGTTTCGCATGGATTCGAAGATAAGCCTTCTAAATCGCATTGATTTCAAGCTAAATCATGTGTTTCGCATGGATTTGAAGCTAACTCGCTAGTTTTGCATGCTGTTGAAGCTTATTCATGTACATCACAAGTATTTGAAGCTAAACCATTTGTTTCGCAAGGATTCGAAGAACCGCCTTCTACTTCGCATTGATAAGAAGCTAAATCATGTGTTTCGCATGGATTTAAAGCTATCTCGTTTGTTTCGCATGCAGTTGAAGATAAATCATGTATATCACAGGTATTTGAAGCTAAGCCAGTTGTTTCGCATGGATTCGAAGATAAGCCTTCTAAATCGCATTGATTTCAAGCTAAATCATGTGTTTCGCATGGATTTGAAGCTAACTCGCTAGTTTTGCATGCTGTTGAAGCTTATTCATGTACATCACAAGTATTTGAAGCTAAACCATTTGTTTCGCAAGGATTCGAAGAACCGCCTTCTACTTCGCATTGATAAGAAGCTAAATCATGTGTTTCGCATGGATTTAAAGCTATCTCGTTTGTTTCGCATGCAGTTGAAGATAAATCATGTATATCACAGGTATTTGAAGCTAAGCCAGTTGTTTCGCATGGATTCGAAGATAAGCCTTCTAAATCGCATTGATTTCAAGCTAAATCATGTGTTTCGCATGGATTTGAAGCTAACTCGCTAGTTTTGCATGCTGTTGAAGCTTATTCATGTACATCACAAGTATTTGAAGCTAAACCATTTGTTTCGCAAGGATTCGAATATAAGCCTTCTACTTCGCATTGATAAGAAGCTAACTCATGTGTTTCGCATGGATTTGAAGCTAACTCGTTAGTTTTGCATGCTGTTGAAGCTAAATCATGTATATCACAAGTATTTGAAGCTAAACCATTTGTTTCGCAAGGATACGTAGATCAGCCTTCTACTTCGCATTGATAAGAAGCAAAATCATGTGTTTCGCATGGATTTGAAGCTAACTCGTTCGTTTCGCTTGCATTTGAAGCTAAATCATGCACATCACAAGTATTTGAAGCTAGACCATTTGATTCGCATGGATTTCAAAATAAGCCTTCTACTTCGCATTGATTTTAATCTAAATCATCTGTTTCGGATGGATTTAAAGCTATCTCGTTTGTTTCGCATGCAGTTGAAGATAAATTATGTATATCACAAGTATTTGAAGCTAATCCATTTGTTTCGCGTGGATTCGAAGATCAGCCTTCTACTTCGCATTGATTTGAAGTTAAATCATATGTTTCGCATGGATTTGAAGCTAATCGTTTGTATCGCATGCAGTTGAAGCTAAATCATGTATATCACAAGTATTTGAAGGTAAACCATTTGATTCGCATGGATTTGATGCTATGCCATCTACTTCGCTTTTATTTGAAACTGAATCATGTGTTTCTCTTGAATTTGAAGCTAACACGTTCGTTTCACATGCAGTTGAAGATAAATCATGTATATCACAGGTATTTGAAGCTAAACCAGTTGTTTCGCATGGATTCGAAGATAAGCCTTCTAAATCGCATTGATTTCAAGCTAAATCATGTGTTTCGCATGGATTTGAAGCTAACTCGCTAGTTTTGCATGCTGTTGAAGCTTATTCATGTATATCACAAGTATTTGAAGCTAAACCATTTGTTTCGCAAGGATTCGAAGATCAGCCTTCTACTTCGCATTGATAAGAAGCTAACTCATGTGTTTCGAATGGATTTGAAGCTAACTCCTTTGTTTCGCATGCAATTGAAGCTACATCATGTATATCACAATAATTTGAAGCTAAACCATTTGATTCGCATGGATTTCAAAATAAGCCTTCTACTTCGCATTGATTTTAATCTAAATCATCTGTTTCGGATGGATTTAAAGCTATCTCGTTTGTTTCGCATGCAGTTGAAGATAAATCATGTATATCACAAGTATTTGAAGCTAATCCATTTGTTTCGCGTGGATTCGAAGATCAGCCTTCTACACGCATTGATTTGAAGTTAAATCATATGTTTCGCATGGATTTGAAGCTAATCGTTTGTATCGCATGCAGTTGAAGCTAAATCATGTATATCACAAGTATTTCAAGGTAAACCATTTGATTCGCATGGATTTGATGCTATGCCATCTACTTCGCTTTTATTTGAAACTGAATCATGTGTTTCTCTTGAATTTGAAGCTAACACGTTCGTTTCACATGCAGTTGAAGCTAAATCATGTATGTCACAAGTATTGGAAGCTGAACCATTTGTTTCGCACGAATATCAGGCTAAACCATGTGTTTGGAATGAATTTGAAGCTAAATC
The DNA here is from genome assembly GCF_051020955.1 of Megalopta genalis. NCBI lineage: Eukaryota > Metazoa > Arthropoda > Insecta > Hymenoptera > Halictidae > Megalopta > Megalopta genalis. The sequence continues at coordinate 52,986 of NW_027476204.1, read as the reverse complement.
ATGTGTTTCGCATAGATTTGAAGCTAACTCATTTGTTACGCATGCAGTTGAAGCTGAATCATGTATATCCCAAGTATTTGAAGGTCAACCATTTGATTCGCATGGATTTGAAGATAAGCCTTCTACTTCGCATTGATTTTAATCTAAATCATGTGTTTCGCATGCATTTGAAGCTAATCGTTTGTATCGCATGGAGTTGAAGCTAAATCATGTATATCACAATCATTTGAAGCTAAACCATTTGATTCGCATGGATTTCAAAATAAGCCTTCTACTTCGCATTGATTTTAATCTAAATCATCTGTTTCGCATGGATTTAAAGCTATCTCGTTTGTTTCGCATGCAGTTGAAGATAAATCATGTATATCACAGGTATTTGAAGCTAAACCAGTTGTTTCGCATGGATTCGAAGATAAGCCTTCTAAATCGCATTGATTTCAAGCTAAATCATGTGTTTCGCATGGATTTGAAGCTAACTCGCTAGTTTTGCATGCTGTTGAAGCTTATTCATGTACATCACAAGTATTTGAAGCTAAACCATTTGTTTCGCAAGGATTCGAAGATAAGCCTTCTACTTCGCATTGATTTTAATCTAAATCATGTGTTTCGCATGCATTTGAAGCTAACTCGCTAGTTTTGCATGCTGTTGAAGCTTATTCATGTACATCACAAGTATTTGAAGCTGAACTATTTGTTTCGCACGAATATCAGGCTAAACCATGTGTTTGGAATGAATTTGAAGCTAAATCATGTGTTTCGCATAGATTTGAAGCTAACTCATTTGTTACGCATGCAGTTGAAGCTGAATCATGTATATCCCAAGTATTTGAAGCTCAACCATTTGATTCGCATGGATTTGAAGATAAGCCTTCTACTTCGCATTGATTTTAATCTAAATCATGTGTTTCGCATGCATTTGAAGCTAATCGTTTGTTTCGCATGCAGTTGAAGATAAATCATGTATATCACAGGTATTTGAAGCTAAACCAGTTGTTTCGCATGGATTCGAAGATAAGCCTTCTAAATCGCATTGATTTCAAGCTAAATCATGTGTTTCGCATGGATTTGAAGCTAACTCGCTAGTTTTGCATGCTGTTGAAGCTTATTCATGTACATCACAAGTATTTGAAGCTAAACCATTTGTTTCGCAAGGATTCGAAGAACCGCCTTCTACTTCGCATTGATAAGAAGCTAAATCATGTGTTTCGCATGGATTTAAAGCTATCTCGTTTGTTTCGCATGCAGTTGAAGATAAATCATGTATATCACAGGTATTTGAAGCTAAGCCAGTTGTTTCGCATGGATTCGAAGATAAGCCTTCTAAATCGCATTGATTTCAAGCTAAATCATGTGTTTCGCATGGATTTGAAGCTAACTCGCTAGTTTTGCATGCTGTTGAAGCTTATTCATGTACATCACAAGTATTTGAAGCTAAACCATTTGTTTCGCAAGGTTACGTAGATCAGCCTTCTACTTCGCATTGATAAGAAGCAAAATCATGTGTTTCGCATGGATTTGAAGCTAACTCGTTCGTTTCGCTTGCATTTGAAGCTAAATCATGCACATCACAAGTATTTGAAGCTAGACCATTTGATTCGCATGGATTTCAAAATAAGCCTTCTACTTCGCATTGATTTTAATCTAAATCATCTGTTTCGGATGGATTTAAAGCTATCTCGTTTGTTTCGCATGCAGTTGAAGATAAATTATGTATATCACAAGTATTTGAAGCTAATCCATTTGTTTCGCGTGGATTCGAAGATCAGCCTTCTACTTCGCATTGATTTGAAGTTAAATCATATGTTTCGCATGGATTTGAAGCTAATCGTTTGTATCGCATGCAGTTGAAGCTAAATCATGTATATCACAAGTATTTGAAGGTAAACCATTTGATTCGCATGGATTTGATGCTATGCCATCTACTTCGCTTTTATTTGAAACTGAATCATGTGTTTCTCTTGAATTTGAAGCTAACACGTTCGTTTCACATGCAGTTGAAGATAAATCATGTATATCACAGGTATTTGAAGCTAAACCAGTTGTTTCGCATGGATTCGAAGATAAGCCTTCTAAATCGCATTGATTTCAAGCTAAATCATTTGTTTCGCATGGATTTGAAGCTAACTCGCTAGTTTTGCATGCTGTTGAAGCTTATTCATGTATATCACAAGTATTTGAAGCTAAACCATTTGTTTCGCAAGGATTCGAAGATCAGCCTTCTACTTCGCATTGATAAGAAGCTAACTCATGTGTTTCGCATGGATTTGAAGCTAACTCGTTAGTTTTGCATGCTGTTGAAGTTAAATCATGTATATCACAAGTATTTGAAGCTAAACCATTTGTTTCGCAAGGTTACGAAGATCAGCCTTCTACTTCGCATTGATTTGAAACTAAATCATGTGTTTCGAATGGATTTGAAGCTAACTCCTTTGTTTCGCATGCAATTGAAGCTACATCATGTATATCACAATAATTTGAAGCTAAACCATTTGATTCGCATGGATTTCAAAATAAGCCTTCTACTTCGCATTGATTTTAATCTAAATCATCTGTTTCGGATGGATTTAAAGCTATCTCGTTTGTTTCGCATGCAGTTGAAGATAAATCATGTATATCACAAGTATTTGAAGCTAATCCATTTGTTTCGCGTGGATTCGAAGATCGGCCTTCTACACGCATTGATTTGAAGTTAAATCATATGTTTCGCATGGATTTGAAGCTAATCGTTTGTATCGCATGCAGTTGAAGCTAAATCATGTATATCACAAGTATTTCAAGGTAAACCATTTGTTTCGCATGGATTTGAAGCTAACTCGCTAGTTTTGCATGCTGTTGAAGCTTATTCATGTACATCACAAGTATTTGAAGCTAAACCATTTGTTTCGCAAGGATTCGAAGATCCGCCTTCTACTTCGCATTGATAAGAAGCTAAATCATGTGTTTCGCTTGGATTTCAAGCTAACTCGTTTGTTTCGCATGCAACTGAAGCTAAATCATGTATATCACAATTATTTGAAGCTAAACCATTTGATTCGCACTGATTTCAAAATAAGCCTCCTACTTGCATTGATTTTAATCTAAATCATCTGTTTCGGATGGATTTAAAGCTATCTCGTTTTTTTCGCATGCAGTTGAAGATAAATCATGTATATCACAAGTATTTGAAGCTAAACCATTTGTTTCGCAAGGATACGAAGATCAGCCTTCTACTTCGCATTGATAAGAAGCAAAATCATGTGTTTCGCATGGATTTGAAGCTAACTCGTTCGTTTCGCTTGCATTTGAAGCTAAATCATGCAGATCACAAGTATTTGAAGCTGAACCACTTGTTTCGCATGGATTTGAAGATAAGCCTTCTACTTCTCATTGATTTGAAGCTAAATCATGTGTTTCGAATGGATTTGAAGCTAACTCGTTTGTTTCGCATGCAATTGAAGCTAAATCATGTATATCAAAATTATTTGAAGCTAAACCATTTGATTCGCATGGATTTCAAAATAAGCCTTCTACTTCGCATTGATTTTAATCTAAATCATCTGTTTCGGATGGATTTAAAGCTATCTCGTTTGTTTCGCATGCAGTTGAAGATAAATCATGTATATCACAAGTATTTGAAGCTAAACCATTTGATTCGCATGGATTTGATGCTATGCCATCTACTTCGCTTTTATTTGAAACTGAATCATGTGTTTCTCTTGAATTTGAAGCTAACACGTTCGTTTCACATGCAGTTGAAGCTAAATCATGTATGTCACAAGTATTGGAAGCTGAACCATTTGTTTCGCACGAATATCAGGCTAAACCATGTGTTTGGAATGAATTTGAAGCTAAATCATGTGTTTCGCATAGATTTGAAGCTAACTCATTTGTTACGCATGCAGTTGAAGCTGAATCATGTATATCCCAAGTATTTGAAGCTCAACCATTTGATTCGCATGGATTTGAAGATAAGCCTTCTACTTCGCATTGATTTTAATCTAAATCATGTGTTTCGCATGGATTTAAAGCTATCTCGTTTGTTTCGCATGCAGTTGAAGATAAATCATGTATATCACAGGTATTTGAAGCTAAACCAGTTGTTTCGCATGGATTCGAAGATAAGCCTTCTAAATCGCATTGATTTCAAGCTAAATCATGTGTTTCGCATGGATTTGAAGCTAACTCGCTAGTTTTGCATGCTGTTGAAGCTTATTCATGTACATCACAAGTATTTGAAGCTAAACCATTTGTTTCGCAAGGATTCGAATATAAGCCTTCTACTTCGCATTGATAAGAAGCTAACTCATGTGTTTCGCATGGATTTGAAGCTAACTCGTTAGTTTTGCATGCTGTTGAAGCTAAATCATGTATATCACAAGTATTTGAAGCTAAACCATTTGTTTCGCAAGGTTACGTAGATCAGCCTTCTACTTCGCATTGATAAGAAGCAAAATCATGTGTTTCGCATGGATTTGAAGCTAACTCGTTCGTTTCGCTTGCATTTGAAGCTAAATCATGCACATCACAAGTATTTGAAGCTAGACCATTTGATTCGCATGGATTTCAAAATAAGCCTTCTACTTCGCATTGATTTTAATCTAAATCATCTGTTTCGGATGGATTTAAAGCTATCTCGTTTGTTTCGCATGCAGTTGAAGATAAATTATGTATATCACAAGTATTTGAAGCTAATCCATTTGTTTCGCGTGGATTCGAAGATCAGCCTTCTACTTCGCATTGATTTGAAGTTAAATCATATGTTTCGCATGGATTTGAAGCTAATCGTTTGTATCGCATGCAGTTGAAGCTAAATCATGTATATCACAAGTATTTGAAGGTAAACCATTTGATTCGCATGGATTTGATGCTATGCCATCTACTTCGCTTTTATTTGAAACTGAATCATGTGTTTCTCTTGAATTTGAAGCTAACACGTTCGTTTCACATGCAGTTGAAGATAAATCATGTATATCACAGGTATTTGAAGCTAAACCAGTTGTTTCGCATGGATTCGAAGATAAGCCTTCTAAATCGCATTGATTTCAAGCTAAATCATGTGTTTCGCATGGATTTGAAGCTAACTCGCTAGTTTTGCATGCTGTTGAAGCTTATTCATGTATATCACAAGTATTTGAAGCTAAACCATTTGTTTCGCAAGGATTCGAAGATCAGCTTTCTACTTCGCATTGATAAGAAGCTAACTCATGTGTTTCGCATGGATTTGAAGCTAACTCGTTAGTTTTGCATGCTGTTGAAGTTAAATCATGTATATCACAAGTATTTGAAGCTAAACCATTTGTTTCGCAAGGTTACGAAGATCAGCCTTCTACTTCGCATTGATTTGAAACTAAATCATGTGTTTCGAATGGATTTGAAGCTAACTCGTTTGTTTCGCATGCAATTGAAGCTACATCATGTATATCACAATAATTTGAAGCTAAACCATTTGATTCGCATGGATTTCAAAATAAGCCTTCTACTTCGCATTGATTTTAATCTAAATCATCTGTTTCGGATGGATTTAAAGCTATCTCGTTTGTTTCGCATGCAGTTGAAGATAAATCATGTATATCACAAGTATTTGAAGCTAATCCATTTGTTTCGCGTGGATTCGAAGATCAGCCTTCTACACGCATTGATTTGAAGTTAAATCATATGTTTCGCATGGATTTGAAGCTAATCGTTTTGTATCGCATGCAGTTGAAGCTAAATCATGTATATCACAAGTATTTGAAGGTAAACGATTTGATTCGCATGGATTTGATGCTATGCCATCTACTTCGCTTTTATTTGAAACTGAATCATGTGTTTCTCTTGAATTTGAAGCTAACACGTTCGTTTCACATGCAGTTGAAGCTAAATCATGTATGTCACAAGTATTTGAAGCTGAACCATTTGTTTCGCACGAATATCAGGCTAAACCATGTGTTTGGAATGAATTTGAAGCTAAATCATGTGTTTCGCATAGATTTGAAGCTAACTCATTTGTTACGCATGCAGTTGAAGCTGAATCATGTATATCCCAAGTATTTGAAGCTCAACCATTTGATCGCATGGATTTGAAGATAAGCCTTCTACTTCGCATTGATTTTAATCTAAATCATGTGTTTCGCATGCATTTGAAGCTAATCGTTTGTATCGCATGGAGTTGAAGCTAAATCATGTATATCACAATTATTTGAAGCTAAACCATTTGATTCGCATGGATTTCAAAATAAGCCTTCTACTTCGCATTGTTTTTAATCTAAATCATCTGTTTCGCATGGATTTAAAGCTATCTCGTTTGTTTCGCATGCAGTTGAAGATAAATCATGTATATCACAGGTATTTGAAGCTAAACCAGTTGTTTCGCATGGATTCGAAGATTAGCCTTCTAAATCGCATTGATTTCAAGCTAAATCATGTGTTTCGCATGGATTTGAAGCTAACTCGCTAGTTTTGCATGCTGTTGAAGCTTATTCATGTACATCACAAGTATTTGAAGCTAAACCATTTGTTTCGCAAGGATTCGAAGATAAGCCTTCTACTTCGCATTGATTTTAATCTAAATCATGTGTTTCGCATGCATTTGAAGCTAATCGTTTGTTTCGCATGCAGTTGAAGATAAATCATGTATATCACAGGTATTTGAAGCTAAACCAGTTGTTTCGCATGGATTCGAAGATAAGCCTTCTAAATCGCATTGATTTCAAGCTAAATCATGTGTTTCGCATGGATTTGAAGCTAACTCGCTAGTTTTGCATGCTGTTGAAGCTTATTCATGTACATCACAAGTATTTGAAGCTAAACCATTTGTTTCGCAAGGATTCGAAGATCCGCCTTCTACTTCGCATTGATAAGAAGCTAAATCATGTGTTTCGCTTGGATTTCAAGCTAACTCGTTTGTTTCGCATGCAACTGAAGCTAAATCATGTATATCACAATTATTTGAAGCTAAACCATTTGATTCGCACTGATTTCAAAATAAGCCTTCTACTTGCATTGATTTTAATCTAAATCATCTGTTTCGGATGGATTTAAAGCTATCTCGTTTTTTTCGCATGCAGTTGAAGATAAATCATGTATATCACAGGTATTTGAAGCTAAACCATTTGTTTCGCATGGATTCGAATATAAGCCTTCTAAATCGCATTGACGTCAAGCTAAATCATATGTTTCGCATAGATTTGAAGCTAACTCGCTAATTTTGCATGCTGTTGAAGCTTATTCATGTATATCACAAGTATTTGAAGCTAAACCATTTGTTTCGCAAGGATACGAAGATCAGCCTTCTACTTCGCATTGATAAGAAGCAAAATCATGTGTTTCGCATGGATTTGAAGCTAACTCGTTCGTTTCGCTTGCATTTGAAGCTAAATCATGCAGATCACAAGTATTTGAAGCTGAACCACTTGTTTCGCATGGATTTGAAGATAAGCCTTCTACTTCTCATTGATTTGAAGCTAAATCATGTGTTTCGAATGGATTTGAAGCTAACTCGTTTGTTTCGCATGCAATTGAAGCTAAATCATGTATATCAAAATTATTTGAAGCTAAACCATTTGATTCGCATGGATTTCAAAATAAGCCTTCTACTTCGCATTGATTTTAATCTAAATCATCTGTTTCGGATGGATTTAAAGCTATCTCGTTTGTTTCGCATGCAGTTGAAGATAAATCATGTATATCACAAGTATTTGAAGCTAAACCATTTGATTCGCATGGATTTGATGCTATGCCATCTACTTCGCTTTTATTTGAAACTGAATCATGTGTTTCTCTTGAATTTGAAGCTAACACGTTCGTTTCACATGCAGTTGAAGCTAAATCATGTATGTCACAAGTATTGGAAGCTGAACCATTTGTTTCGCACGAATATCAGGCTAAACCATGTGTTTGGAATGAATTTGAAGCTAAATCATGTGTTTCGCATAGATTTGAAGCTAACTCATTTGTTACGCATGCAGTTGAAGCTGAATCATGTATATCCCAAGTATTTGAAGCTCAACCATTTGATTCGCATGGATTTGAAGATAAGCCTTCTACTTCGCATTGATTTTAATCTAAATCATGTGTTTCGCATGGATTTAAAGCTATCTCGTTTGTTTCGCATGCAGTTGAAGATAAATCATGTATATCACAGGTATTTGAAGCTAAACCAGTTGTTTCGCATGGATTCGAAGATAAGCCTTCTAAATCGCATTGATTTCAAGCTAAATCATGTGTTTCGCATGGATTTGAAGCTAACTCGCTAGTTTTGCATGCTGTTGAAGCTTATTCATGTACATCACAAGTATTTGAAGCTAAACCATTTGTTTCGCAAGGATTCGAAAATAAGCCTTCTACTTCGCATTGATAAGAAGCTAACTCATGTGTTTCGCATGGATTTGAAGCTAACTCGTTAGTTTTGCATGCTGTTGAAGCTAAATCATGTATATCACAAGTATTTGAAGCTAAACCATTTGTTTCGCAAGGTTACGTAGATCAGCCTTCTACTTCGCATTGATAAGAAGCAAAATCATGTGTTTCGCATGGATTTGAAGCTAACTCGTTCGTTTCGCTTGCATTTGAAGCTAAATCATGCACATCACAAGTATTTGAAGCTAGACCATTTGATTCGCATGGATTTCAAAATAAGCCTTCTACTTCGCATTGATTTTAATCTAAATCATCTGTTTCGGATGGATTTAAAGCTATCTCGTTTGTTTCGCATGCAGTTGAAGATAAATTATGTATATCACAAGTATTTGAAGCTAATCCATTTGTTTCGCGTGGATTCGAAGATCAGCCTTCTACATCGCATTGATTTGAAGTTAAATCATATGTTTCGCATGGATTTGAAGCTAATCGTTTGTATCGCATGCAGTTGAAGCTAAATCATGTATATCACAAGTATTTGAAGGTAAACCATTTGATTCGCATGGATTTGATGCTATGCCATCTACTTCGCTTTTATTTGAAACTGAATCATGTGTTTCTCTTGAATTTGAAGCTAACACGTTCGTTTCACATGCAGTTGAAGATAAATCATGTATATCACAGGTATTTGAAGCTAAACCAGTTGTTTCGCATGGATTCGAAGATAAGCCTTCTAAATCGCATTGATTTCAAGCTAAATCATGTGTTTCGCATGGATTTGAAGCTAACTCGCTAGTTTTGCATGCTGTTGAAGCTTATTCATGTATATCACAAGTATTTGAAGCTAAACCATTTGTTTCGCAAGGATTCGAAGATCAGCCTTCTACTTCGCATTGATAAGAAGCTAACTCATGTGTTTCGCATGGATTTGAAGCTAACTCGTTAGTTTTGCATGCTGTTGAAGTTAAATCATGTATATCACAAGTATTTGAAGCTAAACCATTTGTTTCGCAAGGTTACGAAGATCAGCCTTCTACTTCGCATTGATTTGAAACTAAATCATGTGTTTCGAATGGATTTGAAGCTAACTCGTTTGTTTCGCATGCAATTGAAGCTACATCATGTATATCACAATAATTTGAAGCTAAACCATTTGATTCGCATGGATTTCAAAATAAGCCTTCTACTTCGCATTGATTTTAATCTAAATCATCTGTTTCGGATGGATTTAAAGCTATCTCGTTTGTTTCGCATGCAGTTGAAGATAAATCATGTATATCACAAGTATTTGAAGCTAATCCATTTGTTTCGCGTGGATTCGAAGATCAGCCTTCTACACGCATTGATTTGAAGTTAAATCATATGTTTCGCATGGATTTGAAGCTAATCGTTTGTATCGCATGCAGTTGAAGCTAAATCATGTATATCACAAGTATTTGAAGGTAAACCATTTGATTCGCATGGATTTGATGCTATGCCATCTACTTCGCTTTTATTTGAAACTGAATCATGTGTATCTCTTGAATTTGAAGCTAACACGTTCGTTTCACATGCAGTTGAAGCTAAATCATGTATGTCACAAGTATTTGAAGCTGAACCATTTGTTTCGCACGAATATCAGGCTAAACCATGTGTTTGGAATGAATTTGAAGCTAAATCATGTGTTTCGCATAGATTTGAAGCTAACTCATTTGTTACGCATGCAGTTGAAGCTGAATCATGTATATCCCAAGTATTTGAAGCTCAACCATTTGATTCGCATGGATTTGAAGATAAGCCTTCTACTTCGCATTGATTTTAATCTAAATCATGTGTTTCGCATGCATTTGAAGCTAATCGTTTGTATCGCATGGAGTTGAAGCTAAATCATGTATATCACAATTATTTGAAGCTAAACCATTTGATTCGCATGGATTTCAAAATAAGCCTTCTACTTCGCATTGATTTTAATCTAAATCATCTGTTTCGCATGGATTTAAAGCTATCTCGTTTGTTTCGCATGCAGTTGAAGATAAATCATGTATATCACAGGTATTTGAAGCTAAACCAGTTGTTTCGCATGGATTCGAAGATAAGCCTTCTAAATCGCATTGATTTCAAGCTAAATCATGTGTTTCGCATGGATTTGAAGCTAACTCGCTAGTTTTGCATGCTGTTGAAGCTTATTCATGTACATCACAAGTATTTGAAGCTAAACCATTTGTTTCGCAAGGATTCGAAGATAAGCCTTCTACTTCGCATTGATTTTAATCTAAATCATGTGTTTCGCATGCATTGAAGCTAAGTCGCTAGTTTTGCATGCTGTTGAAGCTTATTCATGTACATCACAAGTATTTGAAGCTGAACTATTTGTTTCGCACGAATATCAGGCTAAACCATGTGTTTGGAATGAATTTGAAGCTAAATCATGTGTTTCGCATAGATTTGAAGCTAACTCATTTGTTACGCATGCAGTTGAAGCTGAATCATGTATATCCCAAGTATTTGAAGCTCAACCATTTGATTCGCATGGATTTGAAGATAAGCCTTCTACTTCGCATTGATTTTAATCTAAATCATGTGTTTCGCATGCATTTGAAGCTAATCGTTTGTTTCGCAAGCAGTTGAAGATAAATCATGTATATCACAGGTATTTGAAGCTAAACCAGTTGTTTCGCATGGATTCGAAGATAAGCCTTCTAAATCGCATTGATTTCAAGCTAAATCATGTGTTTCGCATCGATTTGAAGCTAACTCGCTAGTTTTGCATGCTGTTGAAGCTTATTCATGTACATCACAAGTATTTGAAGCTAAACCATTTGTTTCGCAAGGATTCGAAGATCCGCCTTCTACTTCGCATTGATAAGAAGCTAAATCATGTGTTTCGCTTGGATTTCAAGCTAACTCGTTTGTTTCGCATGCAACTGAAGCTAAATCATGTATATCACAATTATTTGAAGCTAAACCATTTGATTCGCACTGATTTCAAAATAAGCCTTCTACTTGCATTGATTTTAATCTAAATCATCTGTTTCGGATGGATTTAAAGCTATCTCGTTTTTTTCGCATGCAGTTGAAGATAAATCATGTATATCACAGGTATTTGAAGCTAAACCATTTGTTTCGCATGGATTCGAATATAAGCCTTCTAAATCGCATTGATGTCAAGCTAAATCATATGTTTCGCATAGATTTGAAGCTAACTCGCTAAGTTTGCATGCTGTTGAAGCTTATTCATGTATATCACAAGTATTTGAAGCTAAACCATTTGTTTCGCAAGGATTCGAAGATCAGCCTTCTACTTCGTATTGATAAGAAGCTAACTCATGTGTTTCGCATGGATTTGAAGCTAACTCGTTAGTTTTGCATGCTGTTGAAGCTAAATCATGTATATCACAAGTATTTGAAGCTAAACCATTTGTTTCGCAAGGATACGAAGATCAGCCTTCTACTTCGCATTGATAAGAAGCAAAATCATGTGTTTCGCATGGATTTGAAGCTAACTCGTTCGTTTCGCTTGCATTTGAAGCTAAATCATGCAGATCACAAGTATTTGAAGCTGAACCACTTGTTTCGCATGGATTTGAAGATAAGCCTTCTACTTCTCATTGATTTGAAGCTAAATCATGTGTTTCGAATGGATTTGAAGCTAACTCGTTTGTTTCGCATGCAATTGAAGCTAAATCATGTATATCAAAATTATTTGAAGCTAAACCATTTGATTCGCATGGATTTCAAAATAAGCCTTCTACTTCGCATTGATTTTAATCTAAATCATCTGTTTCGGATGGATTTAAAGCTAACTCGTTTGTTTCGCATGCAACTGAAGCTAAATCATGTATATCACAATTATTTGAAGCTAAACCATTTAATTCGCACTGATTTCAAAATAAGCCTTCTACTTGCATTGATTTTAATCTAAATCATCTGTTTCGGATGGATTTAAAGCTATCTCGTTTTTTTCGCATGCAGTTGAAGATAAATCATGTATATCACAGGTATTTGAAGCTAAACCATTTGTTTCGCATGGATTCGAATATAAGCCTTCTAAATCGCATTGATGTCAAGCTAAATCATATGTTTCGCATAGATTTGAAGCTAACTCGCTAATTTTGCATGCTGTTGAAGCTTATTCATGTATATCACAAGTATTTGAAGCTAAACCATTTGTTTCGCAAGGATTCGAAGATCAGCCTTCTACTTCGCATTGATAAGAAGCTAACTCATGTGTTTCGCATGCATTTGAAGCTAACTCGCTAGTTTTGCATGCTGTTGAAGCTTATTCATGTACATCACAAGTATTTGAAGCTGAACTATTTGTTTCGCACGAATATCAGGCTAAACCATGTGTTTGGAATGAATTTGAAGCTAAATCATGTGTTTCGCATAGATTTGAAGCTAACTCATTTGTTACGCATGCAGTTGAAGCTGAATCATGTATATCCCAAGTATTTGAAGCTCAACCATTTGATTCGCATGGATTTGAAGATAAGCCTTCTACTTCGCATTGATTTTAATCTAAATCATGTGTTTCGCATGCATTTGAAGCTAATCGTTTGTTTCGCATGCAGTTGAAGATAAATCATGTATATCACAGGTATTTGAAGCTAAACCAGTTGTTTCGCATGGATTCGAAGATAAGCCTTCTAAATCGCATTGATTTCAAGCTAAATCATGTGTTTCGCATAGATTTGAAGCTAACTCGCTAGTTTTGCATGCTGTTGAAGCTTATTCATGTACATCACAAGTATTTGAAGCTAAACCATTTGTTTCGCATGGATTCGAAGATCCGCCTTCTACTTCGCATTGATAAGAAGCTAAATCATGTGTTTCGCTTGGATTTCAAGCTAACTCGTTTGTTTCGCATGCAACTGAAGCTAAATCATGTATATCACAATTATTTGAAGCTAAACCATTTGATTCGCACTGATTTCAAAATAAGCCTTCTACTTGCATTGATTTTAATCTAAATCATCTGTTTCGGATGGATTTAAAGCTATCTCGTTTTTTTCGCATGCAGTTGAAGATAAATCATGTATATCATAGGTATTTGAAGCTAAACCATTTGTTTCGCATGGATTCGAATATAAGCCTTCTAAATCGCATTGATGTCAAGCTAAATCATATGTTTCGCATAGATTTGAAGCTAACTCGCTAATTTTGCATGCTGTTGAAGCTTATTCATGTATATCACAAGTATTTGAAGCTAAACCATTTGTTTCGCAAGGATTCGAAGATCAGCCTTCTACTTCGCATTGATAAGAAGCTAACTCATGTGTTTCGCATGGATTTGAAGCTAACTCGTTAGTTTTGCATGCTGTTGAAGCTAAATCATGTATATCACAAGTATTTGAAGCTAAACCATTTGTTTCGCAAGGATACGAAGATCAGCCTTCTACTTCGCATTGATAAGAAGCAAAATCATGTGTTTCGCATGGATTTGAAGCTAACTCGTTCGTTTCGCTTGCATTGAAGCTAAATCATGCAGATCACAAGTATTTGAAGCTGAACCACTTGTTTCGCATGGATTTGAAGATAAGCCTTCTACTTCTCATTGATTTGAAGCTAAATCATGTGTTTCGAATGGATTTGAAGCTAACTCGTTTGTTTCGCATGCAATTGAAGCTAAATCATGTATATCAAAATTATTTGAAGCTAAACCATTTGATTCGCATGGATTTCAAAATAAGCCTTCTACTTCGCATTGATTTTAATCTAAATCATCTGTTTCGGATGGATTTAAAGCTATCTCGTTTGTTTCGCATGCAGTTGAAGATAAATCATGTATATCACAAGTATTTGAAGCTAAACCATTTGATTCGCATGGATTTGATGCTATGCCATCTACTTCGCTTTTATTTGAAACTGAATCATGTGTTTCTCTTGAATTTGAAGCTAACACGTTCGTTTCACATGCAGTTGAAGCTAAATCATGTATGTCACAAGTATTGGAAGCTGAACCATTTGTTTCGCACGAATATCAGGCTAAACCATGTGTTTGGAATGAATTTGAAGCTAAATCATGTGTTTCGCATAGATTTGAAGCTAACTCATTTGTTACGCATGCAGTTGGAGCTGAATCATGTATATCCCAAGTATTTGAAGCTCAACCATTTGATTCGCATGGATTTGAAGATAAGCCTTCTACTTCGCATTGATTTTAATCTAAATCATGTGTTTCGCATGCATTTGAAGCTAATCGTTTGTATCGCATGGAGTTGAAGCTAAATCATGTATATCACAAGTATTTGCAGCTAAACCATTTGATTCGCATGGATTTGATGCAATGCCATCTACTTCGCTTTTATTTGAAACTGTATCATGTGTTTCTCTTGAATTTGAAGCTAACTAGTTTGTTTCGTAATGCAGTTGAAGCTAAATCATGTATATCACAATTATTTGAAGCTAAACCATTTGTTTCGCATGGATTTCAAAATAAGCCTTCTACTTCGCATTGATTTTAATCTAAATCATCTGTTTCGCATGGATTAAAAGCTATCTCTTTTGTTTCGCATGCAGTTGAAGATAAATCATGTATATCACAGGTATTTGAAGCTAAACCAGTTGTTTCGCATGGATTCGAAGATAAGCCTTCTAAATCGCATTGATTTCAAGCTAAATCATGTGTTTCGCATGGATTTGAAGCTAACTCGCTAGTTTTGCATGCTGTTGAAGCTTATTCATGTACATCACAAGTATTTGAAGCTAAACCATTTGTTTCGCAAGGATTCGAAGATCAGCCTTCTACTTCGCATTGATAACAAGCAAAATCATCTGTTTCGGATGGATTTAAAGCTATCTCGTTTTTTTCGCATGCAGTTGAAGATAAATCATGTATATCACAGGTATTTGAAGCTAAACCATTTGTTTCGCATGGATTCGAATATAAGCCTTCTAAATCGCATTGATAAGAAGCTAACTCATGTGATTCGCATGGATTTGAAGCTAACTCGTTAGTTTTGCATGCTGTTGAAGCATATTCATGTATATCACAAGTATTTGAAGCTAAACCATTTGTTTCGCAAGGATTCGAAGATCAGCCTTCTACTTCGCATTGATAAGAAGCTAACTCATGTGTTTCGCATGGATTTGAAGCTAACTCGTTAGTTTTGCATGCTGTTGAAGCTAAATCATGTATATCACAAGTATTTGAAGCTAAACCATTTGTTTCGCAAGGTTACGAAGATCAGCCTTCTACTTCGCATTGATTTGAAACTAAATCATGTGTTTCGAATGGATTTGAAGCTAACTCGTTTGTTTCGCATGCAATTGAAGCTACATCATGTATATCACAATTATTTGAAGCTAAACCATTTGATTGGCATGGATTTCAAAATAAGCCTTCTACTTCGCATTGATTTTAATCTAAATCATCTGTTTCGGATGGATTTAAAGCTATCTCGTTTGTTTCGCATGCAGTTGAAGATAAATCATGTATATCACAAGTATTTGAAGCTAAGCCATTTGTTTCGCGTGGATTCGAAGATCAGCCTTCTACATGCATTGATTTGAAGTTAAATCATATGTTTCGCATGGATTTGAAGCTAATCGTTTGTATCGCATGCAGTTGAAGCTAAATCATGTATATCACAAGTATTTGAAGGTAAACCATTTGATTCGCATGGATTTGATGCTATGCCATCTACTTCGCTTTTATTTGAAACTGAATCATGTGTTTCTCTTGAATTTGAAGCTAACACGTTCGTTTCACATGCAGTTGAAGCTAAATCATGTATGTCACAAGTATTTGAAGCTGAACCATTTGTTTCGCACGAATATCAGGCTAAACCATGTGTTTGGAATGAATTTGAAGCTAAATCATGTGTTTCGCATAGATTTGAAGCTAACTCATTTGTTACGCATGCAGTTGAAGCTGAATCATGTATATCCCAAGTATTTGAAGCTCAACCATTTGATTCGCATGGATTTGAAGATAAGCCTTCTACTTCGCATTGATTTTAATCTAAATCATGTGTTTCGCATGAATTTGAAGCTAATCGTTTGTATCGCATGGAGTTGAAGCTAAATCATGTATATCACAAGTATTTGCAGCTAAACCATTTGATCCGCATGGATTTGATGCAATGCCATCTACTTCGCTTTTATTTGAAACTGAATCATGTTTTTGTCTTGAATTTTAAGCTAACTAGTTTGTTTCGTAATGCAGTTGAAGCTAAATCATGTATATCACAATTATTTGAAGCTAAACCATTTGATTCGCATGGATTTCAAAATAAGCCTTCTACTTCGCATTGATTTTAATCTAAATCATCTGTTTCGCATGGATTTAAAGCTATCTCGTTTGTTTCGCATGCAGTTGAAGATAAATCATGTATATAACAGGTATTTGAAGCTAAACCATTTGTTTCGCATGGATTCGAATATAAGCCTTCTAAATCGCATTGATGTCAAGCTAAATCATATGTTTCGCATAGATTTGAAGCTAACTCGCTAATTTTGCATGCTGTTGAAGCTTATTCATGTATATCACAAGTATTTGAAGCTAAACCATTTGTTTCGCAAGGATTCGAAGATCAGCCTTCTACTTCGCATTGATAAGAAGCTAACTCATGTGTTTCGCATGGATTTGAAGCTAACTCGTTAGTTTTGCATGCTGTTGAAGCTAAATCATGTATATCACAAGTATTTGAAGCTAAACCATTTGTTTCGCAAGGATACGAAGATCAGCCTTCTACTTCGCATTGATAAGAAGCAAAATCATGTGTTTCGCATGGATTTGAAGCTAACTCGTTCGTTTCGCTTGCATTTGAAGCTAAATCATGCAGATCACAAGTATTTGAAGCTGAACCACTTGTTTTGCATGGATTTGAAGATAAGCCTTCTACTTCGCATTGATTTGAAGCTAAATCATGTGTTTCGAATGGATTTGAAGCTAACTCGTTTGTTTCGCATGCAATTGAAGCTAAATCATGTATATCACAATTATTTGAAGCTAAACCATTTGATTCGCATGGATTTCAAAGTAAGCCTTCTACTTCGCATTGATTTTAATCTTAATCATCTGTTTCGGATGGATTTAAAGCTATGTCGTTTGTTTCGCATGCAGTTGAAGATAAATCATGTATATCACAAGTATTTGAAGCTAATCCATTTGTTTCGTGTGGATTTGAAGATCAGCCTTCTACTTCGCATTGATTTGAAGTTAAATCATACGTTTCTCATGGATTTGAAGCTAATCGTTTGTATCGCATGCAGTTGAAGCTAAATCATGTATATCACAAGTATTTGTAGCTAAACCATTTGATTCGCATGGATTTGACGCTATGCCATCTACTTCGCATTTATTTGATACTGAATCATGTGTTTCTCTTGAATTTGAAGCTAACACGTTCGTTTCACATGCAGTTGAAGCTAAATCATGTATGTCACAAGTATTGGAAGCTGAACCATTTCTTTCGCACGAATATCAGGCTAAACCATGTGTTTGGAATGAATTTGAAGCTAAATCATGTGTTTCGCATAGATTTGAAGCTAACTCATTTGTTACGCATGCAGTTGAAGCTGAATCATGTATATCCCAAGTATTTGAAGCTCAACCATTTGATTCGCATGGATTTGAAGATAAGCCTTCTACTTCGCATTGATTTTAATCTAAATCATGTGTTTCGCATGCATTTGAAGCTAATCGTTTGTATCGCATGGAGTTGAAGCTAAATCATGTATATCACAAGTATTTGCAGCTAAACCATTTGATTCGCATGGATTTGATGCAATGCCATCTACTTCGCTTTTATTTGAAACTGAATCATGTGTTTCTCTTGAATTTGAAGCTAACTAGTTTGTTTCGTAATGCAGTTGAAGCTAAATCATGTATATCGCAATTATTTGAAGCTAAACCATTTGATTCGCATGGATTTCAAAATAAGCCTTCTACTTCGCATTGATTTTAATCTAAATCATCTGTTTCGCATGGATTAAAAGCTATCTCGTTTGTTTCGCATGCAGTTGAAGATAAATCATGTATATCACAGGTATTTGAAGCTAAACCAGTTGTTTCGCATGGATTCGAAGATAAGCCTTCTAAATCGCATTGATTTCAAGCTAAATCATGTGTTTCGCATGGATTTGGAGCTAACTCGCTAGTTTTGCATGCTGTTGAAGCTTATTCATGTACATCACAAGTATTTGAAGCTAAACCAGTTGTTTCGCAAGGATTCGAAGATCCGCCTTCTACTTCGCATTGATAAGAAGCTAAATCATGTGTTTCGCTTGGATTTCAAGCTAACTCGTTTGTTTCGCATGCAACTGAAGCTAAATCATGTATATCACAATTATTTGAAGCTAAACCATTTGATTCGCACTGATTTCAAAATAAGCCTCCTACTTGCATTGATTTTAATCTAAATCATCTGTTTCGGATGGATTTAAAGCTATCTCGTTTTTTTCGCATGCAGTTGAAGATAAATCATGTATATCACAGGTATTTGAAGCTAAACCATTTGTTTCGCATGGATTCGAATATAAGCCTTCTAAATCGCATTGATGTCAAGCTAAATCATATGTTTCGCATAGATTTGAAGCTAACTCGCTAATTTTGCATGCTGTTGAAGCTAATTCATGTATATCACAAGTATTTGAAGCTAAACCATTTGTTTCGCAAGGATTCGAAGATCAGCCTTCTACTTCGCATTGATAAGAAGCTAACTCATGTGTTTCGCATGGATTTGAAGCTAACTCGTTAGTTTTGCATGCTGTTGAAGCTAAATCATGTATATCACAAGTATTTGAAGCTAAACCATTTGTTTCGCAAGGATACGAAGATCAGCCTTCTACTTCGCATTGATAAGAAGCAAAATCATGTGTTTCGCATGGATTTGAAGCTAACTCGTTCGTTTCGCTTGCATTTGAAGCTAAATCATGCAGATCACAAGTATTTGAAGCTGAACCACTTGTTTCGCATGGATTTGAAGATAAGCCTTCTACTTCTCATTGATTTGAAGCTAAATCATGTGTTTCGAATGGATTTGAAGCTAACTCGTTTGTTTCGCATGCAATTGAAGCTAAATCATGTATATCAAAATTATTTGAAGCTAAACCATTTGATTCGCATGGATTTCAAAATAAGCCTTCTACTTCGCATTGATTTTAATCTAAATCATCTGTTTCGGATGGATTTAAAGCTATCTCGTTTGTTTCGCATGCAGTTGAAGATAAATCATGTATATCACAAGTATTTGAAGCTAAACCATTTGATTCGCATGGATTTGATGCTATGCCATCTACTTCGCTTTTATTTGAAACTGAATCATGTGTTTCTCTTGAATTTGAAGCTAACACGTTCGTTTCACATGCAGTTGAAGCTAAATCATGTATGTCACAAGTATTGGAAGCTGAACCATTTGTTTCGCACGAATATCAGGCTAAACCATGTGTTTGGAATGAATTTGAAGCTAAATCATGTGTTTCGCATAGATTTGAAGCTAACTCATTTGTTACGCATGCAGTTGGAGCTGAATCATGTATATCCCAAGTATTTGAAGCTCAACCATTTGATTCGCATGGATTTGAAGATAAGCCTTCTACTTCGCATTGATTTTAATCTAAATCATGTGTTTCGCATGCATTTGAAGCTAATCGTTTGTATCGCATGGAGTTGAAGCTAAATCATGTATATCACAAGTATTTGCAGCTAAACCATTTGATTCGCATGGATTTGATGCAATGCCATCTACTTCGCTTTTATTTGAAACTGTATCATGTGTTTCTCTTGAATTTGAAGCTAACTAGTTTGTTTCGTAATGCAGTTGAAGCTAAATCATGTATATCACAATTATTTGAAGCTAAACCATTTGTTTCGCATGGATTTCAAAATAAGCCTTCTACTTCGCATTGATTTTAATCTAAATCATCTGTTTCGCATGGATTAAAAGCTATCTCTTTTGTTTCGCATGCAGTTGAAGATAAATCATGTATATCACAGGTATTTGAAGCTAAACCAGT
Source organism: Megalopta genalis (assembly GCF_051020955.1). Classification (NCBI taxonomy): domain Eukaryota; kingdom Metazoa; phylum Arthropoda; class Insecta; order Hymenoptera; family Halictidae; genus Megalopta; species Megalopta genalis. The sequence continues at coordinate 32,730 of NW_027476204.1, read as the reverse complement.
TGTTTCGCATGGATTCGAAGATAAGCCTTCTAAATCGCATTGATAAGAAGCTAACTCATGTGATTCGCATGGATTTGAAGCTAACTCGTTAGTTTTGCATGCTGTTGAAGCATATTCATGTATATCACAAGTATTTGAAGCTAAACCATTTGTTTCGCAAGGATTCGAAGATCAGCCTTCTACTTCGCATTGATAAGAAGCTAACTCATGTGTTTCGCATGGATTTGAAGCTAACTCGTTAGTTTTGCATGCTGTTGAAGCTAAATCATGTATATCACAAGTATTTGAAGCTAAACCATTTGTTTCGCAAGGTTACGAAGATCAGCCTTCTACTTCGCATTGATTTGAAACTAAATCATGTGTTTCGAATGGATTTGAAGCTAACTCGTTTGTTTCGCATGCAATTGAAGCTACATCATGTATATCACAATTATTTGAAGCTAAACCATTTGATTGGCATGGATTTCAAAATAAGCCTTCTACTTCGCATTGATTTTAATCTAAATCATCTGTTTCGGATGGATTTAAAGCTATCTCGTTTGTTTCGCATGCAGTTGAAGATAAATCATGTATATCACAAGTATTTGAAGCTAAGCCATTTGTTTCGCGTGGATTCGAAGATCAGCCTTCTACATGCATTGATTTGAAGTTAAATCATATGTTTCGCATGGATTTGAAGCTAATCGTTTGTATCGCATGCAGTTGAAGCTAAATCATGTATATCACAAGTATTTGAAGGTAAACCATTTGATTCGCATGGATTTGATGCTATGCCATCTACTTCGCTTTTATTTGAAACTGAATCATGTGTTTCTCTTGAATTTGAAGCTAACACGTTCGTTTCACATGCAGTTGAAGCTAAATCATGTATGTCACAAGTATTTGAAGCTGAACCATTTGTTTCGCACGAATATCAGGCTAAACCATGTGTTTGGAATGAATTTGAAGCTAAATCATGTGTTTCGCATAGATTTGAAGCTAACTCATTTGTTACGCATGCAGTTGAAGCTGAATCATGTATATCCCAAGTATTTGAAGCTCAACCATTTGATTCGCATGGATTTGAAGATAAGCCTTCTACTTCGCATTGATTTTAATCTAAATCATGTGTTTCGCATGAATTTGAAGCTAATCGTTTGTATCGCATGGAGTTGAAGCTAAATCATATATATCACAAGTATTTGCAGCTAAACCATTTGATCCGCATGGATTTGATGCAATGCCATCTACTTCGCTTTTATTTGAAACTGAATCATGTTTTTGTCTTGAATTTTAAGCTAACTAGTTTGTTTCGTAATGCAGTTGAAGCTAAATCATGTATATCACAATTATTTGAAGCTAAACCATTTGATTCGCATGGATTTCAAAATAAGCCTTCTACTTCGCATTGATTTTAATCTAAATCATCTGTTTCGCATGGATTTAAAGCTATCTCGTTTGTTTCGCATGCAGTTGAAGATAAATCATGTATATAACAGGTATTTGAAGCTAAACCATTTGTTTCGCATGGATTCGAATATAAGCCTTCTAAATCGCATTGATGTCAAGCTAAATCATATGTTTCGCATAGATTTGAAGCTAACTCGCTAATTTTGCATGCTGTTGAAGCTTATTCATGTATATCACAAGTATTTGAAGCTAAACCATTTGTTTCGCAAGGATTCGAAGATCAGCCTTCTACTTCGCATTGATAAGAAGCTAACTCATGTGTTTCGCATGGATTTGAAGCTAACTCGTTAGTTTTGCATGCTGTTGAAGCTAAATCATGTATATCACAAGTATTTGAAGCTAAACCATTTGTTTCGCAAGGATACGAAGATCAGCCTTCTACTTCGCATTGATAAGAAGCAAAATCATGTGTTTCGCATGGATTTGAAGCTAACTCGTTCGTTTCGCTTGCATTTGAAGCTAAATCATGCAGATCACAAGTATTTGAAGCTGAACCACTTGTTTTGCATGGATTTGAAGATAAGCCTTCTACTTCGCATTGATTTGAAGCTAAATCATGTGTTTCGAATGGATTTGAAGCTAACTCGTTTGTTTCGCATGCAATTGAAGCTAAATCATGTATATCACAATTATTTGAAGCTAAACCATTTGATTCGCATGGATTTCAAAGTAAGCCTTCTACTTCGCATTGATTTTAATCTTAATCATCTGTTTCGGATGGATTTAAAGCTATGTCGTTTGTTTCGCATGCAGTTGAAGATAAATCATGTATATCACAAGTATTTGAAGCTAATCCATTTGTTTCGTGTGGATTTGAAGATCAGCCTTCTACTTCGCATTGATTTGAAGTTAAATCATACGTTTCTCATGGATTTGAAGCTAATCGTTTGTATCGCATGCAGTTGAAGCTAAATCATGTATATCACAAGTATTTGTAGCTAAACCATTTGATTCGCATGGATTTGACGCTATGCCATCTACTTCGCATTTATTTGATACTGAATCATGTGTTTCTCTTGAATTTGAAGCTAACACGTTCGTTTCACATGCAGTTGAAGCTAAATCATGTATGTCACAAGTATTGGAAGCTGAACCATTTCTTTCGCACGAATATCAGGCTAAACCATGTGTTTGGAATGAATTTGAAGCTAAATCATGTGTTTCGCATAGATTTGAAGCTAACTCATTTGTTACGCATGCAGTTGAAGCTGAATCATGTATATCCCAAGTATTTGAAGCTCAACCATTTGATTCGCATGGATTTGAAGATAAGCCTTCTACTTCGCATTGATTTTAATCTAAATCATGTGTTTCGCATGCATTTGAAGCTAATCGTTTGTATCGCATGGAGTTGAAGCTAAATCATGTATATCACAAGTATTTGCAGCTAAACCATTTGATTCGCATGGATTTGATGCAATGCCATCTACTTCGCTTTTATTTGAAACTGAATCATGTGTTTCTCTTGAATTTGAAGCTAACTAGTTTGTTTCGTAATGCAGTTGAAGCTAAATCATGTATATCGCAATTATTTGAAGCTAAACCATTTGATTCGCATGGATTTCAAAATAAGCCTTCTACTTCGCATTGATTTTAATCTAAATCATCTGTTTCGCATGGATTAAAAGCTATCTCGTTTGTTTCGCATGCAGTTGAAGATAAATCATGTATATCACAGGTATTTGAAGCTAAACCAGTTGTTTCGCATGGATTCGGAGATAAGCCTTCTAAATCGCATTGATTTCAAGCTAAATCAAGTGTTTCGCATGGATTTGAAGCTAACTCGCTAGTTTTGCATGCTGTTGAAGCTTATTCATGTACATCACAAGTATTTGAAGCTAAACCATTTGTTTCGCAAGGATTCGAAGATCAGCCTCCTACTTCGCATTGATAACAAGCAAAATCATGTGTTTCGCATGGATTTGAAGCTAACTCGTTCGTTTCGCTTGCATTTGAATCTAAATCATGCACATCACAAGTATTTGAAGCTGAACCACTTGTTTCGCATGGATTCGAAGATCAGCCTTCTACTTCGCATTGATTTGAAGTTAAATCATATGTTTCGCATGGATTTGAAGCTAATCGTTTGTATCGCATGCAGTTGAAGCTAAATCATGTATATCACAAGTATTTGAAGCTAAACCATTTGATTCGCATGGATTTGATGCTATGCCATCTACTTCGTTTTTATTTGAAACTGAATCATGTGTTTCTCTTGAATTTGAAGCTAACGCGTTCGTTTCACATGCAGTTGAAGCTAAATCATGTATGTCACAAGTATTTGAAGCTGAACCATTTGTTTCGCACGAATATCAGGCTAAACCATGTGTTTGGAATGAATTTGAAGCTAAATCATGTGTTTCGCATAGATTTGAAGCTAACACATTTGTTACGCATGCAGTTGTAGCTGAATCATGTATATCCCAAGTATTTGAAGCTCAAACATTTGATTCGCATGGATTTGAAGATAAGCCTTCTACTTCGCATTGATTTTAATCTAAATCATGTGTTTCGCATGCATTTGAAGCTAATCGTTTGTATCGCATGGAGTTGAAGCTAAATCATGTATATCACAAGTATTTGCAGCTAAACCATTTGATTCGCATGGATTTGATGCAATGCCATCTACTTCGCTTTTATTTGAAACTGAATCATGTTTTTCTCTTGAATTTTAAGCTAACTAGTTTGTTTCGTAATGCAGTTGAAGCTAAATCATGTATATCACAATTATTTGAAGCTAAACCATTTGATTCGCATGGATTTCAAAATAAGCCTTCTACTTCGCATTGATTTTAATCTAAATCATCTGTTTCGCATGGATTTAAAGCTATCTCGTTTGTTTCGCATGCAGTTGAAGATAAATCATGTATATAACAGGTATTTGAAGCTAAACCATTTGTTTCGCATGGATTCGAATATAAGCCTTCTAAATCGCATTGATGTCAAGCTAAATCATATGTTTCGCATAGATTTGAAGCTAACTCGCTAATTTTGCATGCTGTTGAAGCTTATTCATGTATATCACAAGTATTTGAAGCTAAACCATTTGTTTCGCAAGGATTCGAAGATCAGCCTTCTACTTCGTATTGATAAGAAGCTAACTCATGTGTTTCGCATGGATTTGAAGCTAACTCGTTAGTTTTGAATGCTGTTGAAGCTAAATCATGTATATCACAAGTATTTGAAGCTAAACCATTTGTTTCGCAAGGATACGAAGATCAGCCTTCTACTTCGCATTGATAAGAAGCAAAATCATGTGTTTCGCATGGATTTGAAGCTAACTCGTTCGTTTCGCTTGCATTTGAAGCTAAATCATGCAGATCACAAGTATTTGAAGCTGAACCACTTGTTTCGCATGGATTTGAAGATAAGCCTTCTACTTCTCATTGATTTGAAGCTAAATCATGTGTTTCGAATGGATTTGAAGCTAACTCGTTTGTTTCGCATGCAATTGAAGCTAAATCATGTATATCAAAATTATTTGAAGCTAAACCATTTGATTCGCATGGATTTCAAAATAAGCCTTCTACTTCGCATTGATTTTAATCTAAATCATCTGTTTCGGATGGATTTAAAGCTAACTCGTTTGTTTCGCATGCAATTGAAGCTAAATCATGTATATCACAATTATTTGAAGCTAAACCATTTGATTCGCATGGATTTCAAAGTAAGCCTTCTACTTCGCATTGATTTTAATCTTAATCATCTGTTTCGGATGGATTTAAAGCTATGTCGTTTGTTTCGCATGCAGTTGAAGATAAATCATGTATATCACAAGTATTTGAAGCTAATCCATTTGTTTCGCGTGGATTTGAAGATCAGCCTTCTACTTCGCATTGATTTGAAGTTAAATCATACGTTTCGCATGGATTTGAAGCTAATCGTTTGTATCGCATGCAGTTGAAGCTAAATCATGTATATCACAATTATTTGAAGCTAAACCATTTGATTCGCATGGATTTCAAAATAAGCCTTCTACTTCGCATTGATTTTAATCTAAATCATCTGTTTCGGATGGATTTAAAGCTATCTCGTTTTTTTCGCATGCAGTTGAAGATAAATCATGTATATCACAGGTATTTGAAGCTAAACCATTTGTTTCGCATGGATTCGAATATAAGCCTTCTAAATCGCATTGATGTCAAGCTAAATCATATGTTTCGCATAGATTTGAAGCCAACTCGCTAATTTTGCATGCTGTTGAAGCTTATTCATGTATATCACAAGTATTTGCAGCTAAACCATTTGATTCGCATGGATTTGATGCAATGCCATCTACTTCGCTTTTATTTGAAACTGAATCATGTGTTTCTCTTGAATTTGAAGCTAACTAGTTTGTTTCGTAATGCAGTTGAAGCTAAATCATGTATATCGCAATTATTTGAAGCTAAACCATTTGACTCGCATGGATTTCAAAATAAGCCTTCTACTTCGCATTGATTTTAATCTAAATCATCTGTTTCGCATGGATTAAAAGCTATCTCGTTTGTTTCGCATGCAGTTGAAGATAAATCATGTATATCACAGGTATTTGAAGCTAAACCAGTTGTTTCGCATGGATTCGGAGATAAGCCTTCTAAATCGCATTGATTTCAAGCTAAATCAAGTGTTTCGCATGGATTTGAAGCTAACTCGCTAGTTTTGCATGCTGTTGAAGCTTATTCATGTACATCACAAGTATTTGAAGCTAAACCATTTGTTTCGCAAGGATTCGAAGATCAGCCTCCTACTTCGCATTGATAACAAGCAAAATCATGTGTTTCGCATGGATTTGAAGCTAACTCGTTCGTTTCGCTTGCATTTGAATCTAAATCATGCACATCACAAGTATTTGAAGCTGAACCACTTGTTTCGCATGGATTCGAAGATCAGCCTTCTACTTCGCATTGATTTGAAGTTAAATCATATGTTTCGCATGGATTTGAAGCTAATCGTTTGTATCGCATGCAGTTGAAGCTAAATCATGTATATCACAAGTATTTGAAGCTAAACCATTTGATTCGCATGGATTTGATGCTATGCCATCTACTTCGTTTTTATTTGAAACTGAATCATGTGTTTCTCTTGAATTTGAAGCTAACGCGTTCGTTTCACATGCAGTTGAAGCTAAATCATGTATGTCACAAGTATTTGAAGCTGAACCATTTGTTTCGCACGAATATCAGGCTAAACCATGTGTTTGGAATGAATTTGAAGCTAAATCATGTGTTTCGCATAGATTTGAAGCTAACACATTTGTTACGCATGCAGTTGTAGCTGAATCATGTATATCCCAAGTATTTGAAGCTCAAACATTTGATTCGCATGGATTTGAAGATAAGCCTTCTACTTCGCATTGATTTTAATCTAAATCATGTGTTTCGCATGCATTTGAAGCTAATCGTTTGTATCGCATGGAGTTGAAGCTAAATCATGTATATCACAAGTATTTGCAGCTAAACCATTTGATTCGCATGGATTTGATGCAATGCCATCTACTTCGCTTTTATTTGAAACTGAATCATGTTTTTCTCTTGAATTTTAAGCTAACTAGTTTGTTTCGTAATGCAGTTGAAGCTAAATCATGTATATCACAATTATTTGAAGCTAAACCATTTGATTCGCATGGATTTCAAAATAAGCCTTCTACTTCGCATTGATTTTAATCTAAATCATCTGTTTCGCATGGATTTAAAGCTATCTCGTTTGTTTCGCATGCAGTTGAAGATAAATCATGTATATAACAGGTATTTGAAGCTAAACCATTTGTTTCGCATGGATTCGAATATAAGCCTTCTAAATCGCATTGATGTCAAGCTAAATCATATGTTTCGCATAGATTTGAAGCTAACTCGCTAATTTTGCATGCTGTTGAAGCTTATTCATGTATATCACAAGTATTTGAAGCTAAACCATTTGTTTCGCAAGGATTCGAAGATCAGCCTTCTACTTCGTATTGATAAGAAGCTAACTCATGTGTTTCGCATGGATTTGAAGCTAACTCGTTAGTTTTGAATGCTGTTGAAGCTAAATCATGTATATCACAAGTATTTGAAGCTAAACCATTTGTTTCGCAAGGATACGAAGATCAGCCTTCTACTTCGCATTGATAAGAAGCAAAATCATGTGTTTCGCATGGATTTGAAGCTAACTCGTTCGTTTCGCTTGCATTTGAAGCTAAATCATGCAGATCACAAGTATTTGAAGCTGAACCACTTGTTTCGCATGGATTTGAAGATAAGCCTTCTACTTCTCATTGATTTGAAGCTAAATCATGTGTTTCGAATGGATTTGAAGCTAACTCGTTTGTTTCGCATGCAATTGAAGCTAAATCATGTATATCAAAATTATTTGAAGCTAAACCATTTGATTCGCATGGATTTCAAAATAAGCCTTCTACTTCGCATTGATTTTAATCTAAATCATCTGTTTCGGATGGATTTAAAGCTAACTCGTTTGTTTCGCATGCAATTGAAGCTAAATCATGTATATCACAATTATTTGAAGCTAAACCATTTGATTCGCATGGATTTCAAAGTAAGCCTTCTACTTCGCATTGATTTTAATCTTAATCATCTGTTTCGGATGGATTTAAAGCTATGTCGTTTGTTTCGCATGCAGTTGAAGATAAATCATGTATATCACAAGTATTTGAAGCTAATCCATTTGTTTCGCGTGGATTTGAAGATCAGCCTTCTACTTCGCATTGATTTGAAGTTAAATCATACGTTTCGCATGGATTTGAAGCTAATCGTTTGTATCGCATGCAGTTGAAGCTAAATCATGTATATCACAATTATTTGAAGCTAAACCATTTGATTCGCATGGATTTCAAAATAAGCCTTCTACTTCGCATTGATTTTAATCTAAATCATCTGTTTCGGATGGATTTAAAGCTATCTCGTTTTTTTCGCATGCAGTTGAAGATAAATCATGTATATCACAGGTATTTGAAGCTAAACCATTTGTTTCGCATGGATTCGAATATAAGCCTTCTAAATCGCATTGATGTCAAGCTAAATCATATGTTTCGCATAGATTTGAAGCCAACTCGCTAATTTTGCATGCTGTTGAAGCTTATTCATGTATATCACAAGTATTTGAAGCTAAACCATTTGTTTCGCAAGGATTCGAAGATCAGCCTTCTACTTCGCATTGATAAGAAGCTAACTAATGTGTTTCGCATGGATTTGAAGCCAACTCGTTAGTTTTGCATGCTGTTGAAGCTAAATCATGTATATCACAAGTATTTGAAGCTAAACCATTTGTTTCGCAAGGTTACGTAGATCAGCCTACTACTTCGCATTGATAAGAAGCAAAATCATGTGTTTCGCATGGATTTGAAGCTAACTCGTTCGTTTCGCTTGCATTTGAAGCTAAATCATGCACATCACAAGTATTTGAAGCTAAACCATTTGATTCGCATGGATTTCAAAATAAGCCTTCTACTTCGCATTGATTTTAATCTAAATCATCTGTTTCGGATGGATTTAAAGCTATCTCGTTTGTTTCGCATGCAGTTGAAGATAAATCATGTATATCACAAGTATTTTAAGCTAAACCATTTGTTTCGCATGGATTCGAATATAAGCCTTCTAAATCGCATTGATGTCAAGCTAAATCATATGTTCCGCATGGATTTGAAGCTGACTCGTTTGTTTCGCATGGAGTTGAAGCTAAGCCTTTAACGTCGCATTGATTTGAAGCTAAATCATGTGTTTCGCATGAATTTGAAGCTAACTGTTTGTTACGCCTGCATTTGAAGCTATATCACTTATATCACAAGTATTTGAGGCTAAATCAATTGTTTCGCATGGATTTGAAGCTGAGTCGTTTGTTTGGCATGGATTTGAAGCTAAGCCTTTAACTTCGCATTGATTTGAAGCTAAATCATGTGTTTCGCATGAATTTGAAGATAACTCGTTCGTTTGGTCTGCATTTGAAGCTATTTCATTTATATCGCAAGTATTTGAATCTAAATCATGTGTTTCGCTCGGATTTGAAGATAAACCTTCTACTTCGCATGATTTGAAGCTAAATCATGTTTATCACTATTATCTGAATCTATACCATTTGTTTCGCTTGGATTTGAAGCTGTGCCTTCCACGTCGCACTGATTTGAAGCTAAATCATGTGTTTCGCATGAATTTGAAGATAACTCGTTCGTTCGTCTGCATTTGAAGTTATTTCATTCACTTGAATCTATATCACTTATATTCGCAAGTATTTGAAGCCAAATAATTCGTTTCGCATGGATTTGAAGCTAAGCCTTCTAATTCGCATTGATTTGAAGCTAAATCATGTGTTTCGCATGGATTTGAAGATAACTCGTCTGTTTCGCATGCAGTTGAAGCTAAATTACTTATATTCGCAAGCACTGAAGCCAAATCATTCGGTTCGCATGGATTTGAAGCTAAGCCTCCTCCTTCGCATTAATATGAAGCTATATCATGTGTTTCGCTTGTATTTGTAGCTAACTCGTTTGTTTCTCATGCAGTTGAAGCTAAATCATGTTTATCACAAGTGTCTGTATCTAAACCATCTGTTTCGCATGAATATTAAGCTAAGCCATGTGTTTCGCAAGAATTTGAAGCTAAATCATGCGTTTCGCATGGATTTGATGCTAATCCTTCTACTTCGCATTGATTTGAAGGTAAATCATGTGATTCGCATGGATTTGAAGATAACTCGATTGTTTGACATGCAGTTGAATCTATATCACTTATATTCGCAAGTATTTGAAGCCAAATAATTCGTTTCGCATGGATTTGAAGCTAAGCCTTCTAATTCGCATTGATTTGAAGCTAAATCATGTGTTTCGCATGGATTTGAAGATAACTCGTCTGTTTCGCATGCAGTTGAAGCTATATTACTTATATTCGCAAGCATTTGAAGCCGAATCATTCGGTTCGCAAGGATTTGAAGCTAAGCCTTCTACTTCGCATTGATTTGATGCTAAATTATGTGTTTCGCATGGATTTGAAGCTAAATTATGTGTTTCGATTGGATTTGACGCTAACTCGTTTGTTTCGCATGTAGTTGAAGCTAAATTACGTATATCACAAGTATTTGAAACTTAATCATTCAGTTCGCATGGATTTGAAGCTAAGCCTTCTACTTCGCATTGATTTGAAGTTAAATCATGTGTTACGCTTGGATTTGAAGCTCACTCGTTTGTTTCGCCTGCATTTGAAGCTTAATCATGTATATCACATGTATTTGAAGGTAAACCATTTGTTTTGAAGCTAAATCACGTGTTTCACATGGATTTGAAGCTAAGCCTTCTACTTCGCATTGATTTGAAACTTAATCATGTGTTTCGCTTGGATTTGAAGATAATTCGTTTGTTTCGCATGCAGTTGAAACTATATCATGTATATCACAAGTATTTGAAGCTAAACCATTTGATTCGCATGTATTTGAAGCTAAGCATTCCACTTCTCATTGATTTGAAGCTAAATCACGTGTTTCGCTTGGATTTGAAGCTAACTCGTTTGTTTCGCATGCAGTTGGAGCTAAATCATGTATTTCACAAGTATTTGAAGCTAAACTTTTTGTTACTCATGTATTTGAAGCTAAGCCTTCCACCTCGCATTGATTTGAAGCTAAATCATGTGTTTCGCATGAATTTGAAGATAACTCGTTCGTTTGGTCTGCATTTGAAGCTATTTCATTTATATCGCAAGTATTTGAATCTAAATCATGTGTTTCGCTCGGATTTGAAGATAAACCTTCTACTTCGCATGATTTGAAGCTAAATCATGTTTATCACAATTATCTGAATCTATACCATTTGTTTCGCTTGGATTTGAAGCTAAGCCTTCTACGCCGCACTGATTTGAAGCTAAATCATGTGTTTCGCATTAATTTGAAGATAACTCTTTCGTTCGTCTGCATTTGAAGTTATTTCATTTATATCGCAAGTATTTGAATCTAAATCATGTGTTTCGCATGAATTTGAAGCTAACTGTTTGTTCCGCCTGCATTTGAAGCTATATCACTTATATCGCAAGTATTTGAAGCTAAATCATTTGTTTCGCATGTATTTGAAGCTAAGCCTTTAACTTCGCATTGATTTGAAGCTAAATCATGTGTTTCGCATGAATTTGAAGATATCTCGTTCGTTTGGTCTGCATTTGAAGCTATTTCATTTATATCGCAAGTATTTGAATCTAAATCATGTGTTTCGCTCGGATTTGAAGCTATGCCTTCTACTTCGCATGATTTGAAGCTAAATCATGTTTATCACAAGTATCTGAATCTAAAACATTTGTTGCGCTTGGATTTGAAGATAAGCCTCCTACTTCGCATTGATTTGAAGCTAAATCTTGTGTATCGCATGGAATTGAAGCTAACTCGTATGTTTCGCATGGAGTTGAAGGTAAAACATGTATAAAACAAGTATTTCAAGCTAAACTATTCTTTTCGCATGTATTTGAAGATAATCCTACTACTTCGCATGGATTTGAAGTTAACTCGTATGTTTCGCATGCAGTTGAAGCTAAATCACGTATATCACAAGTATTTGAAGCTAAGCCTTCTACTTCGAATGATTTGAAGCTAAATCATGTGTTTCTCTTGGATATGAAGCTAACTCGTTTGTTTCGCATGCAGTTGAAGCTAAATCATGTTTATCACAAGTTTCTGAATCTAAACCATTTGTTTCGCTTGGATTTGAAGCTGTGCCTTCTACGTCGAACTGATTTGAAGCTAAATCATGTGTTTCGCATGAATTTGAAGATAACTCGATCGTTCGTCTGCATTTGAAGTTATTTCATTCACTTGAATCTATATCACTTATATTCGCAAGTATTTGAAGCCAAATAATTCGTTTCGCATGGATTTGAAGCTAAGCCTTCTGATTCGCATTGATTTGAAGCTAAATCATGTGTTTCGCATGGATTTGAAGATAACTCGTCTGTTTCGCATGCAGTTGAAGCTAAATTACTTATATTCGCAAGCACTGAAGCCAAATCATTCGGTTCGCATGGATTTGAAGCTAAGCCTCTCCTTCGCATTAATATGATGCTATAACATGTGTTTCGCTTGTATTTGTAGCTAACTCGTTTGTTTCTCATGCAGTTGAAGCTAAATCATGTTTATCACAAGTGTCTGTATCTAAACCATCTGTTTCGCATGAATATTAAGATAAGCCATGTGTTTCGCATGAATTTGAAGCTAAATCATGCGTTTCGCATGGATTTGATGCTAATCCTTCTACTTCGTATTGATTTGAAGGTAAATCATGTGATTCGCATGGATTTGAAGATAACTCGATTGTTTGACATGCAGTTGAATCTATATCACTTATATTCGCAAGTATTTGAAGCCAAATAATTCGTTTCGCATGGATTTGAAGCTAAGCCTTCTAATTCGCATTGATTTGAAGCTAAATCATGTGTTTCGCATGGATTTGAAGATAACTCGTCTGTTTCGCATGCAGTTGAAGCTATATTACTTATATTCGCCAGCATTTGAAGCCGAATCATTCGGTTCGCAAGGATTTGAAGCTAAGCCTTCTACTTCGCATTGATTTGATGCTAAATTATGTGTTTCGCATGGATTTGAAGCTAAATTATGTGTTTCGATTGGATTTGACGCTAACTCGTTTGTTTCGCATGCAGTTGAAGCTAAATTACGTATATCACAAGTATTTGAAACTTAATCATTCAGTTCGCATGGATTTGAAGCTAAGCCTTCTACTTCGCATTGATTTGAAGTTAAATCATGTGTTACGCTTGGATTTGAAGCTCACTCGTTTGTTTCGCCTGCATTTGAAGCTTAATCATGTATATCACATGTATTTGAAGGTAAACCATTTGTTTTGAAGCTAAATCAATTGTTTCGCATGGATTTGAAGCTGACTCGTTTGTTTGGCATGGATTTGAAGCTAAGCCTTTAACTTCGCATTGATTTGAAGCTAAATCATGTGTTTCGCATCAATTTGAAGATAACTCGTTCATTTGGTCTGCATTTGAAGCTATTTCATTTATATCGCAAGTATTTGAATCTAAATCATGTGTTTCGCTCGGATTTGAAGATAAACCTTCTACTTCGCATGATTTCAAGCTAAATCATGTTTATCACAATTATCTGAATCTATACCATTTGTTTCGCTTGGATTTGAAGCTAAGCCTTCTACGTCGCACTGATTTGAAGCTAAATCATGTGTTTCGCATTAATTTGAAGATAACTCGTTCGTTCGTCTGCATTTGAAGTTATTTCATTTATATCGCAAGTATTTGAATCTAAATCATGTGTTTCGCATGAATTTGAAGCTAACTGTTTGTTCCGCCTGCATTTGAAGCTATATCACTTATATCGCAAGTATTTGAAGCTAAATCATTTGTTTCGCATGTATTTGAAGCTAAGCCTTTAACTTCGCATTGATTTGAAGCTAAATCTTGTTTTTCGCATGAATTTGAAGCAAACTCGTTTGTTTCGCATGCATTTCAATCTATTTCATTTATATCGCAAGTATTTGAAGGTAACTCATTTATTTCGCTTGGATTTGATACGAAGCCTTCTACTTCGCATTGATTTGCAGCTAAATCATATCTTTCGCTTGGATTTGAAGCTAACTCGTTGGTTTCGCATGCAGTTGAAGCTAAATCATGTATAAAACAAATATTTGAATCTAAACCATTTGTTTCGCATGGATTTGAAGCCAAGCCTTCTACTTCGCATTGATTCGAAGCTAAATCAAGTGTTCCGATAGGATTTCAAATAAGCCGTCTACTTCGCTTTGATTTGAATCTAAATCATGTGTCTCGCATTGATTTGAAGCTAAATCATGTGTTTCGCATGGATTTAAAGCTAACTCGTTTGTTTCGCCTGCATTTGAAGCTATTTCATTTAAACCGCAAGTATTTGAAGGAAAATCATTTTCTTCGCCTGGATTTGAAGATAAGCCATCTACTTCGCATTGATTTGAAGCTAAATCATGTGTTTCGCTTGTATTTGATACTAACTCGATTGCAACGCATGCAGTTGAAGCTAAATTATGTATATCACAAGTATTTGAAGCTAAACCATTTGTTTCGCATGGATTTGAAGATAAGCCTCCTACATCGCATTGATTTGAGCTAAATCATGTATTTCGCTTGTATTTGAAGCTAACTCGCTTGCTTCGCATTCAGTTGAAGCTTAATTATGAATGTCACAAGTATTTGAAGCTAAACCATTCGTTTCGCATGGATTTGAAGCTAAGGCATCTACTTCTCATTGATTTGATGCTACATTATGTGTTTCGCATGGATTTGAAGCTAAATTATGTGTTTCGATTGGATTTGACGCTAACTCGTTTGTTTCGCATGCAGTTGAAGCTAAATCATGTATATCGCAAGTATTTGAAGCTAAACCATTAGTTTCGCATGGATTTGAAGATAAGCCTTATACATCGCATTGATTTGAAGCTAAATCATGTATTTCGTGTGGATTTGAAGCTAACTCGTTTGTTTCTCCTGCATTTGAAGCAAAATCATGTATATCACACATATTTGAAGCTAATACAATGGTTTCGCATGGATTCGATGATCAGCCTTCTATTTCGCATAGATTTGAAGCTAAATCGTGTGTTTCGCATGGATTTGGAGCTAACTCATTTGTTTCGCATGCAGTTGAAGCTAGGTCATGAATATCACAAGTATTTGAAACTAAACCATTTGATTCGCATGGACTTGAAGCTATGCCTTCTACTTCGCATTGATTTGAAGCTAAACCATTTGTTTCGCATGGATTCGAAGATAAGCCTTCTACTTCGTATAGATTTGAAGCGATATCATGTGTATCGCTTGGATTTGAAGCTAAACCTTCTATATCGCATTGATTTGAAGCTAAATCATGTGTTTCGAAAGGATTTGTAGTTAACTCGTTTGTTTCGCCTGAATTTGAAGCTAATTTATGTATATCACAAGTATTTGAAGCTAAACCATTTGTTTCGCATGGATCTGAAGCTAAGCCTTCTACTTCCCATTGATTTGAATCTAAATCATGTGTCTCGCATTGATTTGAAGCTAATTCATGTTTATCACAATTATCTGAATCTATACCACTTGTTTCGCTTGGATTTGAAGCTAAGCCATTATCTTCGTATTGATTTGAAGCTAAATCATGTGTTTCGCATTAATTTGATGATAACTCGTTCGTTCGTCTGCATTTGAAGTTATTACATTTATATCGCAAGTATTTGAATCTAAATCATGTGTTTCGCTCGGATTTAAAGCTGAGCCTTCTACTTCCCATTGATTTGATGCTAAATCATATGTTCCGCACGGATTTGAAGCTAACTGTTTGTTCCGCCTGCATTTGAAGCTATATCACATATATTGCAAGTATTTGAAGCTAAATCATTTGTTTCGCATGGATTTGAAGCTGACTCGTTTGTTTCGCATGGATTTGAAGCTAAGCCGTTAACTTCGCATTGATTTGAAGCTAAATCATGTGTTTCGCATGAATTTCAAGATAATTCGTTTGTTTCGCATGCGGTTGAAGCTAAATCATGTATATCACAAGTATTTTCAGCTAAACCATTTGATTCGCATGGATTTGAAACTAAGCCTTCCACTTCCCATTGATTTGAAGCTAAATCATGTGACTCGCATGGATTTGAACCACACTCGTTCGTTTCACCTGCATTTGAAACTAAATCATGTATATCACAAGTATTTGAAGCTATACCATTTGTTTCGCATGGATTTGAAGATAATCCTTCTACTTCGCATTGATATTTAGCTAACTCGATTGTTTCGCCTGCACTTGAAGCTATATCACTTATATCGCTATTATCTGAAGATAAATCATTTGTTTCTCATGTATTTGTAGCTAAGCCTTCTACATCGCATTCATTTGAAGCTAAATCATGTGTTTCGCATGGATTTGAAGCTAACCCGTTTGTGTCGCGTGCATTTGAAGCTAAATCATGTATATCACAAGTATTTGAAGCTAAACAATTTTTTATTCCCATGGATTTGCTGCTAAGCCTTTTACTTCGCATTGATTTGGAGCTAAATCATGTGATCAGCATGGATTTAAAGCTAACTCGTTTGTTTCGCCTGCATTTGAATCCGAATCATGTATATCACAAATATTTGAAGCTAAATCATTTGTTTCTCATGGATTTGAAGCTAAGCCTTCTACTTCGCTTCGATTTGAAGCTCAATCATGTCATTCACAGAGATCAGAAGCTAACTCAATTGTTTCACCTGCATATGAAGCTATATCACATATATTCGCATGTATTGGTAGTTAAACCATTCGTTTCGCATGGATTTGAAACTAACCCATCTACTTCGCATGAATTTGAAGCTAACTCGCTTGTTTCGCATGCAGCTGAAGCTAAATCGTGTATATCACAAGTATTTACAGCTAAACCATTTGATTCGCATGGATTTGAAACTAAGCCTTCCACTTCCCATTGATTTGAAGCTAAATCATGTGACTCGCATGGATTTGAACCTCACTCGTTCGTTTCGCCTGCATTTGAAACTAAATCATGTATATCACAAGTATTTGAAGCTATACCATTTGTTTCGCCTGGATTTGAAGATAAACCTTCTACTTCGCATTGATATGAAGCTAACTCGATTGTTTCGCCTGCACTTGAAGCTATATCACTTATATCGCTATTATCTGAAGATAAATCATTTGTTTCTCTTGTATTTGTAGCTAAGCCTTCTACATCGCATTGATTTGAAGCTAAATCATGCGTTTCGCATGGATTTTAAGCTAACCCGTTTGTTTTACCTGCATTTCAAGCTATATCACTTATATCGCAATTATCCGAAAATAAATCATTTGTTTCTCATGTATTTGTAGCTAAGCATTCTACTTCGCATTGATTTGAAGTTAAATCATGTGCTTCCCCTGGATTTGAAGCTAACTCGCTTGTTTCACATACAGTTGAAGCTAAATCATGTATACACATGTATTTGAAGCTAAACCATATGTTTCTCTTGGATTTGAAGCTAACTCGTATGTTTCGCGTGCAGTTGAAGCTAAATCATGTATTTCACAAGTATTTGAAGTTAAACCATTTGATTCAAATGGATTTGAAGCTAAGCCTACTACTTCGGATTGTTTTGAAGCTAAATCATGTGTTTCGCATGGATTTGTAGCTAACTCGTTTGTTTCGCACGCAGTTGACGCTAAATCGTGTATATCACGATTATTTGAAGCTATTCCATTTGATTCGCATGGATTTGAGACGAAGCCTTCTGCTTCGCATTGAGTTGAAGCTGAAACATGCATTTCGCATGGATTTGAAGCTAACTCGTTTTTTTCGCCTGCATTTGGAGCTATATCACTTATATTCGCCAGTATTTGAAGGTCAATCATTCGTTTCGCATGGATTTGAAGCTAACTCGTTTGTTTCGCCTGCATTTGAAGCTATATCACTTATATTCGCAAGTATTTAAAGGTCAATCATTCGTTTCGCATGGATTTGAAGCTAATCCTTCTACTTCGCATTCATTTGAACCTAAATCATGCGTTTCGCATGGATTTCAAGCTATATCACTTATATTCGCAAGTATTTGAAGTTCAATCATTCGTTTCGCATCGATTCGAAGCTAATCCTTCTACTTCGGATTGTTTTGAAGCTAAATCATGTGTTTCGCATGGATTTGTAGCTAAGTCGTTTGATTCGCCTGCATTTGAAGCTATATCACTTATATGGCAAGTGTTTGAAGCTAAATCATTTGTGTCGCATGGGTTTGAAGCTAAGCCTTCTACTTCGGATGGATTTGAAGCTAAATCATGTGTTTCGCTTGGATTTAAAACTAACTTGTTTGTTTCGCATGCAGTTGAAACTAAATCATGTATATCACAAGTATTTGAAGCAAAACCATTTGTTTCGCATGAATATTAAGCTGAACCATGTGTTTCGAATGAATTTGAAGCTAAATCATGTGTTTCACTTGGATTTGAAGCTAACTCGATTGTTTCGCATGCAATTGAATCTAAATCATGTATATCGCAAATATTTGGAGCTGAACCATTTGATTCGCATTGATTTCAAGCTAAATCATGTGTTCCGCTAGGATATGAAGATAAGCCATCTACTTCGCTTTGATTTGAATCTAAATCATGTGTCTCGCATTGATTTGAAGCTAAATCATGTTTATCACAATTATATGAATCTATACCACTTGTTTCGCTTGGATTCGAAGCTGAGCCTTTATCTTCGTATTGATTTGAAGCTAAATCATGTATTTCGCATTAATTTGATGATAACTCGTTCGTTCGTCTGCATTTGAAGTTATTACATTTATATCGCAAGTATTTGAATCTAAATCATGTGTTTCGCTCGGATTTAAAGCTGAGCCTTCTACTTCCCATTGATTTGATGCTAAATCATATGTTCCGCATGGATTTGAAGCTAACTGTTTGTTCCGCCTGCATTTGAAGCTATATCACATATATCGCAAGTATTTGAATCTAAATCATTTGTTTCGCATGGATTTGAAGCTGACTCGTTTGTTTCGCATGGATTTGAAGCTAAGCCTTCTATATCGCATTGATTTGAAGTTTAATCATGTGTTTCGCTTGGATTTGAAGCCAACACGTTTGTTTCGTCTGCATTTGAAGCTATATCACTTATATCGCAAGTGTTTGAAGCTAAATCATTTGTTTCGCATTGATTTGAAGCTAACCCTTCTACATCGCATTGATTTGAGCTAAATCATTTGTTTCGCCTGCATTTGAAGCTTAATCATGTATATCACAAGTATTAGAAGGTAAACCATTTGTTTTGAAGCTAAATCATGTGTTTCCCTTGGATTTGAAGCTAACTCGTTTGTTTCGCCTGCATTTGAAACTATATCACTTATATCGCAAGCATTTGAAGCTAAATCGTTCGTTTAGCATGGATTTGAAGCTAAGCCTTCTACATCGCATTGATTTGAAGCTAAATCACGTGTTTCGCATAGATTAGAAGCTAACTCGTTTGTTTCGCATTCTTTTGAAACTATATCACTTCTATCGCAAGTATTTGAAGCTAAATCATGTGTTTCGCATGTACTTGAAGATAAGCCTTCTACTTCGCATTGATTTCAAGCTAAATCATGTGTTGCGCATGCATTTGAAGCTAACTCGATTGTTTCGCATGCAGTTGAATGTAAATCATGTACATCACAAGTATTTGATGCTAAACCATTTGCTTCGCATGAATTTGAAGCTAAACCATCTACATCGCATTGATTTGTAGCTAAATCAAGTGTTTCGCTAGGATTGGAAGCTAGCTCGTTTGTTTCGCATGCAGTTGAAGCTAAATCATGTATATCACAAGTATTTGAAGCTAAACCATTTGATTCCCATGGATTTGAAGCTAAGCCTCCTACTTCGCATTGATTTGAAGCTAAATCATGTATTTCGCATGCATTTCAATCTAAATCGTGTATATCACAAGTATTTGAAGCTAAACCATTTGATTCACATGGATTTGAAGCTAAACATGCTACTTCGCATTTATTTGAAGCTAAATCATGTGTTTCGCATGGATTTGAAGCTAACTCGTATGTTTCGCATGCATTTGAAGCTAAATCATGTATATCACAAGTATTTGAAGCTGAACCATTTGATTCGGAGCTAAGCCTTCTACTTCGCCTTGATTTGGACCTAAATCATCTGATCCGCATGGATTTAAAGCTAACTCGTTTGTTTCGCCTGCATTTGAATCTAAATCATGTATATCGCAAATATTTGGAGCTGAACCATTTGATTCGCATGGATTTCCAGCTAAATCATGTGTTTCCCTTAGATTTGCAGCTAACTCGTTGTTTGGTATGCAGTTGAAGCTAAATCATGTATATCACAAGTATTGGAAGCTAAACAATTTGTTTCGCATGGATTTGAAGCTAAGCCTTCTTCTTCGTATTGATTTGAAATTAAATCATGTGTTTCGCTTGGATTTGAAGCTGACTCGTTTGTTTCGCCTGCACTTGAATCTGAATCATGTATATCACAAGTTTTTGAAGCTAAACCATTTGATTCGCATTGATTTGAAGCTAAGCCTTCAACTTCGCATTGATTTGAAGCTAAATCATGTGTTTCGCTTGGATTTGAAGCTAACTCGTATGTTTCGCATGAAGGTGAAGCCAAATCATGTATAAAACAAGTATTTCAAGCTAAACTATTCGTTTCGCATGGATATGAAGCTAAGCCTTTAACTTCGCATTGATTTGAAGCTAAATCATGTGTTTCGCATGAATTTGAAGCTAACTGATTGTTCCGCCTGCATTTGAAGCTATATCACTTATATCGCAAGTATTTGAAGGTAAATCATTTGTTTTGCATGGATTTGAAGCTAAGCCTTTAACTTCGCATTGATTTGAAGCTAAATCATGTGTTCCGCATGAATTTGAAGATATCTCGTTCGTTTGGTCTGCATTTGAAGCTATTTCATTTATATCGCAAGTATTTGAATCTAAATCATGTGTTTCGCTCGTATTTGAAGCTAAGCCTTCTACTTCGCATGATTTGAAGCTAAATCATGTGTTACGCTTGGATTTGAAGCTCACTCGTTTGTTTCCCCTGCATTTGAAGCAATATCACTTATATCGCAAGTATATGAAGCTAAATAATTTGTCTCGCATGAATTTGATGCTAATCCTTCTACTTCGCATTGATTTGAAGCTAAATCATGTGTTTCGCATGGATTTGAAGCGAACATGTTTGTTTCACATGCAGTTGAAACTAAATCATGTATATAACAAGTTTTTGCCGCTGAACCATTTGCTACGCATGAATATTAAGCTAAACCATATGTTACGAATGAATTTGAAGCTGAATCATGTATTTCGCCTGCATTTGATGCTAAATCATGTATATCACAGGTATTTGAAGCTAAAGCATTCTTTTCGCATGGATTCGAAGGTAAGCCTTCTACTTCGCATTGATTTGAAGCGAAATCATGTGTATCGCTTGGATTTGAAGCTAAACCTTCTATATCGCATTGATTTGAAGTTAAATCATGTGTTTCGCTTGGATTTGAAGCCAACACGTTTGTTTCGTCTGCATTTGAAGCTATATCACTTATATTGCAAGTGTTTGAAGCTAAATCATTTGTTTCGCATGGATTTGAAGCTAACCCTTCTACATCGCATTGATTTGAGCTAAATCATTTGTTTCGCCTGCAGTTGAAGCTAAATCATGTATATCACAAGTATTTGAAGCTAAACCATTTGATTCCCATGGACTTGATGCTAAGCCTACTACTTCGCATTGATTTGAAGCTAAATCATGTGTTTCGCATGCATTTGAATCTAAATCGCGTATATCACAAGTATTTGAAGCTAAACCATTTGATTCACATCGATTTGAAGCTAAGCATGCTACTTCGCATTTATTTGAAGCTAAATCATGTGTTTCGCATGGATTTGAAGCTAACTCGTATGTTTCGCATGCATTTGAAGTTATATCACTCATATCGCAATTATCCGAAAATAAATCATTTGTTTCTCATGTATTTGTAGCTAAGCCTTCTACATCGCATTGATTTGAGCTAAATCATTTTTTCGCTTGCATTTGAAGCTAACTCGCATGCTTCGCATGCAGTGGAAGCTAAATTATGTATATCACAAGTATTTGAAGCTAAACCATTTGCTTCGCACGAATATTAAGCTAAATCACGTGTTTCGCACGGATTTGAAACTAACTCGGTTGTTTCGCTTGCATTTGAATCTAAATCATGTATATCACAAGTATTTGAACCTAAACCATTTGTTTGCATGGATTCGTAGACAAGCCTTCTACTTCGCATTGATTTGAAGCTAAATCATGTGTATCGCATGGATTTGAAGCTAAATCATGTGTTTCCCTTGGATTTGAAGCTAACTCGTATGTTTCGCATGAAGTTGAAGCCAAATCATGTATAAAATAAGTATTTCAAGCTAAATCATTTGTTTCGCATGGATTTCAAGTTGACACGTTTGTTTCGCATGGATTTGAAGCTAAGCCTTCTACTTCGCATTGATTTGAAGCTAAATCATGCATTTCGCATGAATTTGAAGCTAACTGTTTGTTCCGCCTGCATTTGAAGCTATATCACTTATATCGCAAGTATTTGAAGATAAATCATTTGTTTCGCATGGATTTGAAGCTAAGCCTTCTACTTCGCATTGATTTGAAGCTGAATCATGTGTTTCGCTTGGATTTGAATCTAACTCGTTTGTTTCGCATGCAGTTGAAACTAAATCATGTATATCACAAGTATTTGAAGCTAAACCATTTGTTTCGAATGGATTTGAAGCCATGCCTTCTACTTCGCATTTATTTGAAGCAAAATAATGTGTTCCGCATGGATTTCAATATAACTCGTTTGTTTCGCATGCAGTTGAAGCTAAATCATGTATATCACAAGGTAGAGTTCAAGTCTCACGTTGTGCCGGTCAGAAAGATACCGAGGCCTCCACCACCCACCGAACGGCGACGTTCGTTGTCACTGACGGACATGGCGTCCCAGACGCAGGTGCAGGAAGACTTTGAGGTTGCTTTTCACTCGGAAAGTGAGATGCGACCGACTTCTGAAGCGGCACATACGCAGAAAAGGAAGAGGCTAGACAGCATGTCTGATCTCAGCGAGGACGACACAGCTGTAGTTGAAACTAATCTGTTGGCTGACGTCACTATCCAATTGAGAAAACTTATAGCCTGCACCAAGGCGGTACAGTCGTTTTGTAGGTCACAGGACAGCGTAAACCCCAATTTATCACTACTGGTGAGCTCGTTGGCCAAGGAAACGAACTCTTTAAAATGTTCACGAAGGAGGTCCTTACCAAAGGAAGACTCGAGACACGCGAGGATGTCGGTAATACGACCCGCGCCTCTTTAATCGACGATGGCTCCACTCGTCCTCCTCTCCCCAAAGCATATAGGACTATGGGTACGCAAACCGCAGACCCGGAAGCGGTGGATCGTGGGGAGGTCGCAAGATGGGCGCGAAAGGAACTCAACTTTGATGAGCTCCACAAGCTCATTCGATTTCTTTGCTCACTGAAAAGTTGATGATAACGCAAGCCCGATGAAAGACACGATTGACATCGCCTGCTTCACACCGGCGGATCTACGTACCACAGACGGAACTACGCGCAGAATCCTTCAGAAGATGGCATGTCTCGACGATATCCTTGTCCAGGAGGCCCGCAAGGGAGAGGTCGCCCACCTCCAGACCACTACCTCTATTCCAAGCAAAAGCGGCGGTATGACAAGGAAATCCAGGACCCACTTCTTTCTTATCCATAAGGATAATGAGAAGGACACTATCGACTTGCACGTGGTATACGAGTGCCTCAGGAAAATGGCGCACCTAAGTACGGATACTTCGGCTGGAAATCACGTTGATTTGCCCCGACGAAGTAAGTATAAATATTAGCAGGAAACTTGTTGAATTGATCTTCTCACAGAGCAACTTGATGATCCACCTCCGCTCAAGTAAGGGAGGGGGACCAGACATAAAAATGATCAAAAGCTCTGACGGCACTGGTAAGCCCGCGACGGAAACCATTACCATATCCAGTAACGGACAAACATACGCTGACATGCTGCGTTCTGTTAAAAAGAACGTCGACGTTAACCGAGAGGGGATTGACATCGCTTACGTCAAAGCGAACCTGAAAAGAGACCTAGTTATCTCTGTCAAGGGTGACCGAGGGAAGGTAACAGGACTCTCCGCACTAATTAATAAAAAGATTGCCGGAGTTAAAGCGAAAATATCAACCCGCAATACAAAAACTCTCCACCTTAAGGGTTTAGACGGGGATGTTACGACCGAGGACATATCGAGTACACTATACAAGATGCTGGGCTCGACCTTGGATCCTCAGGAAGTTCAGGTGAAAGCCCTTCGTCCTGGGTGCGCGGGTAGCCAAAATGCTACCGTCATCACTTCCACTAAAAACGCGGAAAGGCTCCTAAAGGTGAAACGCTTCAGGGTTGGATGGGGCCTCTGTCGTGTGGTTGAACGGATAGAGGTCACCCAATGTTACAGGTGCCGCGAATACGGTCATCGCAGCTCAACATGTAAAAATGCGGACAGGTCTAAGAGCTGCCGCAGGTGCGGTGACCTTGGACACATGGAGAAATCCTGCACTAATGCGGAACAATGCCTTAATTGCAGTATGCAGGGCCACAGGGACGGGACTCTCAAGTGCCCTGCATACTGCAAGGCACTCAACGAAGCCCGCGAGAAACGCAACAATGACAAAGGGGTTAAAGCCAAACCACCAACTGACGGCTCCATGAACGACGCAAAAAAACCGAAGACGAATAAATTGACGAACTCGGGCAGGACACCGAAACAACCTAAGGGAGGTAAATTTAGTACCGACTCAAGCTCACCTATAGTGAGCCTTGATTGTAAAGACGCATCGACAGCCCTGAGAGAGGCCGATGCTGATAAACAGACGACTAACCCCACTCCAAGGGCAAACAAGGATAAGGACGCAAGGGTGACGCTGGTCCCCAGAAGTGCCTCCGATATATTTAGCGAGGATTTCTCCAGGGTACTCTTACCCTCCGGAGGCGAGACGCTAATACAAGCACCCGAAAAGGGCTACGACGATAAGGGCTAACTCCTTTGTCCATTACTCTTGGACCCTTCATTATTGTTAACAAGTTCACTGTTCACATGCAAGGGAAACATAATAAGAAGGCGTCTAAGGACACTCACCTAAACTTATTACAAATCAACCTGCACAATTGTAGATTAGCGCACGACCTGCTCCAACAAAATACAATCAACCTTGACATCGACGTGGTTTTGATTTCTGAACCATGGCGGATACTAGACCATTGGTTCGGGGCCAGGGATGGCAGAGCGGTCATATGGATCACTGCTAGGGCGACTGAGAGGTTTTCGTCTATCCAACGTCTGGCCAGCATAGACGGATGCGTGGTGATACAGCTCAACGATATAACAGTTGTTAGCTGCTACTACACGCCGAACATGCGATTGGACAATTTTATGACGCACTTGCATAACCTTGAACATCTGATAAGCACCCTGGATCGCGAACACCTGATCGTGGCAGGTGACTTCAATTCAAAATCACCAGCCTGGGGGTCGGCCAAGTCGGATGCACGGGGCACCGCCACCCTCGAAATGGCAAACCGTGTCCGGATTTGCCCGGTGGTCAGTGAAGGGAAGTTCACGTTTGAGAGGAATGTTCACCACTCTCTGATCGACATCATGTTCTGCGTCTACGCCATGCTCCGGAAGCTGGTGTCAAGCGTCATATTTAACACGGAAACAGCCTCGGATCACCGTTATGTTAGACACGTATTCTCCGGTGAAAACATCTTCCACAAAAAAGCGCCTAGGCCTGGAGTGGTTGATGTGGATAAATTCCTGGCGCTATACAGCAGGGCTACGGCATTGGTCTCTCCTTTCCTTATGGAGACGGCTATTTAGCTTCAAATGCATGCGAAAGAAACGAGTTAACTTCAAATCCAAGCGAATCACATGATTTAGCTTCACATCAATGCAAAGTATGATTAAAATACTTGTGATATACATTTTTCTACGGGACCCTGAGGTCCTGATTTATGATATCCCGAAAGGGATGGGCAAGGAGGAAATTGCCTCCAGTCTTTGGAGGCAAAACCTCTCTGAGGCGTCCCAGAAGGATGTGCCTTCGGGTGTTCGGGTCAGTCGCATGGCTGGCAAGACCCCGGAGACAGCCAACTGGGTAGTGGCCGTCAGTCCGCAGATTCGTCGGCGGCTGGCGCAGAGAGGGGACCGGGTGTACCTCGGGTGGAGTCCCTGTCGTGTGCGGGACTTCATACAGGTCACCCGATGCTATAAGTGCCAGTGCTTCGGGCACACGGCGAAGCGCTGCAAATTCAAAGAGGATGTCTGCGGACATTGTGCCGAAAAAGGGCACGGTTATGCGCTCTGTAGCAGGAAGAGCAAGCCCCCGGTTTGCTCCAACTGTAAAGACAGAGGGCGACCATTCGAACATAAGTCGCGAGACCCGGCCTGCGCCTCCTATCAGGAAGCGCTGGTTTTGGAGATGTCTCGCATTAGACAAGAATAATTTGAACTTGAATGGATATTACAAACGACCGGCGACGCTCGAGAGTCATACGGGTCATGCAGCATAACATGCAGCGAGCCCGAAACGTGACCGACGAAGTCCGGACTGAGATGCATAGGCGAGGGGTAGATGTGTTGCTTGCACAAGAGCCATATAGCTGGCGGGGTACCGTGCCCGGGCTAGGCTTGAGAACGAGGCTGATCACGGCAGGCGATCCGGTGATGGCTGCAATAGCGGTCAGAAACCCGGATCTAACCGTGGTCAAAGTCTCTAACTTGTGCGACACGCATTTGACCTGTGCCAGCATCTCGGGTTCGTTTGGAAGCTTCTTCCTGATCAGCCAGTACTTTCAATGGTCCGATGACGTTGAATCGGGTCTGGCGCGGTTGGAGAGAGCTCTTTCCGCACTAAGGCATAACCGAGTCATTATCTCTGCCGACATTAACGCAAAATCAGCCCAGTGGGGCAGTGCGGAGACGGACGTGAGAGGCCGTAAACTTGAAGAGTTTATCGTGAGCCATGGCTTGGTTGTCTTGAACGAGGCTGGAAACGCTCCGACGTTTTCCAGCCCTAGTGGACAGTCTTACATCGACGTCACACTATCGACACCTGACATTTGCGACAAGGTGCGAGGTTGGAAGGTCCGCGAGGACCTGACGACCAGCGACCACCGAGTCATAGAGTTCACTTTGAGTTTTTGCGCCGAGGACGGTGCTGCCGAAATTTGTAGTAGCGACAGCAGCACCAACCGGAACGGATTATTACCAAGGTTCCGACTCCGAAGCGCGAAATGGCCCGAGTTCGACAAGGCGCTGCAGGAAAGTAAGAGGAGTATATCCCCCAATCCATTGAATAATAAGTCGAACATCTAGCACAGGAGATCGAAAGAATGATCGTCCAAGCGTGCGACTCCTCGATGCCAACCAAGCAGTTGCATTCAAAATCCGTCCCATGGTGGACGGCCAACCTGACGAGGCAGAAGAGGCGAGTCTATAAACTTAGACGAGCCTCGCAGAACGCAGCATGTTCAGAGGAGCAGAAGGCGGCCAAGAGGACCGAGTATCTCAAACAGAGAAAGGCCTACAAAGTCGCCATTAAAGCTGCTCGGTCGCACAGCTGGCGTGCATTCGTGACCGAGCAGGGAAACAAAGAACCCTGGGGCCTCATTTATAAGATCACGAGGCAGAAGATGACAGCCAGCATGGTCATCTCGAATATTAACCTTAACACTACCCAGGGTTATACTACAGACTGGGACTCCACCGCTTCCGCACTGCTGGAGGGGTTAATTCAGGACGATAGCCCCACGAATGACTCCCCCGATCATGCGCGAGTCAGGAGGGAAGCTGCCATCGAGCCGGAGAGTGAGGACGCCAGTCCCTTCACCCTCTCGGAGCTCAGATCGGCGGTCAACCGACTGAAGAGCGGCAAGTGTCCAGGCCTAGACCGAATTGAGCCGGAGGTTCTAAAACGCTCGTTTAATACGATCTCACGCGAGCTCCTCCGACTCTACAACGGATGCCTGGCACACGGAGTCTTTCCCGCGGAATGGAAAGTCGGGTCCATCATCTCCATCCTTAAAGGACCCGAGAAACCTGAAACGGAGATAAAGTCCTACAGACCTATATGCTTGTTTCGGTCGTAGGCAAAGTCTTAGAGAAGCTAATCGCTACGCGATTAGCTAGTTCGTTTTTGCACCCCGACTACGCCTCCCATCGGCAATACGGATTCAGGCCGCATCGATCCACGACTGATGTCGTGGTAAAGATGAGGGAGCTTGCGTCCGGTCGAGAGGAAAAGTACGTCGTGGGTCTGCTCTTCGACATAGCCGCAGCCTTTGATAACGTCTGGTGGCCAAGCATACTCAACGCGTTGAGGAAGCGAGGCTGCCCAAAAAACCTATTTAGATTGGTGGTCGACTACTTCGACGGCCGCGTGGTGACTATGGTGTCTGATCGCGGTGCAGTGCGGAAGAAAGTCACTAAGGGCTGCCCACAGGGATCAATTCTTGGTCCGAGCTGTTGGAACTTAGTCTTCGACGAGGTTCTACAGCTCCTATCGAACGCCGGGCTCGCTTGCGAGCCCATCGCCTATGCAGACGACCTTCTTCTCTTGATCTTTGCGAACAGCAGGAAGGGTCTAGAAAGCAATGGCCAATTGGTTGCGGACACCATTTCTCGCTGGTGCGATCAGCAGAAATTGTCGCTGTCTGCGACCAAGACTGAGATGATATTCTTGAAAGGCTCTCTCGACAGAGAGAGAGGCCACCTGTGATAAAAGTAGGAGGTCGGAATATTGCCGTCAAGGACTATGTGCGTTACCTTGGCGTGCATTTTGACTCTGGACTGGGTATCCATTCCCACGTCGAGTATTTGAATGCTAAGTCCTTGCGAACGTTTAATGCGCTAGCAAGGATTGCTAAGTCGAACTGGGGATTGGGATATCGGACGATGCGTACTTTGTACTGCGGCTTGTTTGTCCCAATCGTCACGTATGCTGCCGCGGGCTGGGCAGACCGCCTTACCTCTGGGACGAGTAAATTGTTCACCAGGGCGCAGAGGCGTGTTCTGCTTGGCTGCGTCAAAGCCTACAGGACAGTCTCCACTGATGCGATCCCCGTGATCGCCGAGGAGATACCTGTGGACTTGGCGATAGCGGAGTTCAGCTGCGTGTACAAAGCCAGGAAGAAACTCGGGTTCCAACATGGAACCTATCAAGTGAGTCAGGCCGAATTGGCTGACGAAGTCGTCACCGAAGCCCAAGTTCGCAGAAGGCTGAGGGAGGCGACTTTAGAGATGTGGCAGCAGAGATGGTCGTCCTCGACGAAGGGTAGGGAAACCTTCCAATACTTCGGCGAGGTATCAGACCGACTCTCAGCGAGCTGGATCAGAGTCGACCATGATGTAGCGCAGTTCTTGAGCGGACACGGAGACTTCCGTGCGAAGCTCAAGACGTTCGCCCTGGTCGACGATGAGTTGTGCGAATGTGGGGAGGAGGAAACTCCAAACCACGTCCTCTACGATTGTCAGCGTTACGTAGAGGACAGGGAACACCTACGCCAGGCGGCGATTCGAGAAGGATTTCAGTGGCCGATCGACAAAGCCAGCCTGGTGTCAGAGCAGCTGTTTAAGGAGTTCCGGAAATTCGCACGATCCGTGAGTAAGACTAAGAAACGAACATAGAACGAAACTGCATACGGAGCGTGGACTCGTCCAGCTCCGTCGATGTACGGCATGCTGGGCGAACCCCTCGGGGTTCATCCCCTCGGGCCAGGCTGACGCCCCTCTTGCGGAGATAAAAGATTTTAACACTACTCCGTAAGAGTGCCTGGATTGGATTGGACTCGAGGTGGCAGTGGGAGTAGCACGCTGTCTTCCCCTGATACGATAGTGAACGAGGGTAGAGCCCGAACATCAGGCATAAGTCGCAAGAGCGGCCGGTATGGTCCACCAAGGACTTAGGTACGGCCCGTCTCTCAGAGACCACAGTTATTACGATAAACACTAACTGCAGCCTATTAGGCTTCGCCGACGACGCTGCACTCGTCATATCTGCCAGGGATATTGAGGCAGCCAGAAACAAGACTACCGCCGCCTTGAAATCAGTCAAGACTTGGTTTGACCAAAATCATTTAGAACTTGCGGAGGAAAAATGAGAGGACCTTCACCTCACAAACAGGAAGACCAAGCGGTCCATCGACCTGAGGATTGGTAATAATACTCTTAAGGCATGAACAGCTACACGCTACCTTGGTGTGGTCATTGAGGCCAATCAAGTGTTTCGGAAGCACATACTTAATGCCTGTGAAAAGGCCACTAAGTATGCAGGAATGTTGTGCAGGATACTGCCCAACATCGGGGGTGGCGGTTATTGGGCACGTTCCTTATATTACCGCGTAGTGGAGTCAGTATGCATGTATGCGGCTCCAATATGGGCTCCTGCGGTCAATATGTCCAACAACAGAAAGCACCTCAACGCTGCGCAAAAGACGATCCTGGCGAGGGTGGTTAGAGCATATCGTACCACCGCGCTCGACGCCTTGTGCGTCCTTGCGGGTTTCCCCCCTTTCGACTTGGTGGCAAACGAAAGGAGGCGCATCTACGTGAAAACAACGGATCTGGACAGGAGGGCACCCGACTACAAGCGCCGGATGCACCTGATCAGGAAGGAAGAGCGTGACCGAACGTTGTCCGAATGGCAGAAGAGATGGGATTTGGCACCCCATGGCCGGAGGACTCACTCTCTAATCCCGAAGATTGCGGACTGGATCGGGTGGGGCCCTCCCCTGCTCGACTTTCGACTGGCGCAGGAGCTGACTGGACATGGTTGCTTCTCAAGCTTCCTTAAGCGTATTGTGAAGATAGACCAGTCCAGATGCCTGCTCTGCGGGGTGGACGATGACACCATTGAGCACGCTATTATGATGTGCCGGGCCTTTGACGACGAACGAGCCACATTGGTGAAAGAAATTGGAGTGCTTTCATTTGACATGGTATTACTTATACTGAAAGACTCGAGCAAAAGGACATCTTTTAAAAAGTTTATTGACGACTGCCTCAAGAGGAAGGAGGCTGCCCTCAACGACCTCCAGAGGAAGGAGAGACCGAATTTCACAGCCAGGACCAGGACTCAAATGTAAGGTGGTTCTAAGAAACGTAAATCCACCCGCCACCCTCACGAAGCAATGCTCTAGGGCGGATACCATCGAGGGGGGATCCTACATCATGGCTGAAGGGAGGTTTAGGTTTTAGTGGGTATGCCGATAGCACTACCCTCGGACAACCCCGGACAGTGTGCGTAAAGCATTTCCCCCTCCACGGGAAAAAAAATGTATATCACAAGTATTTTAATCATACTTCGCATTGATGTGAAACTAAATCATGTGATTCGCATGGATTTGAAGTTAACTCGTTTCTTTCGCATGCATTTGAAGCTAAATCATGTATAAAACAAGTGCTTGTACCTAACCTATTCGTCTCGCATGGATTTGAGACTAAGCCTTCTATTTCGCAATGATTTGAAGCTAACTCATGTCTTTCGCTTGGATTTGAAGCTAACTCGATTGTTTCGCCTGCATTTGAAGCTAAATCATGCACATCACAATTATTTGAAGCTAAACCATTTGATTCGCATGGATTTCAAAATAAGCCTTCTACTTCGCATTAATTTGAAGCTAAATCATGTGTTTCGCTTGGATTTCAAGCTAACTCGTTTGTTTCGCATGTAATTGAAGCTAAATAATGTATCAAACTAGTATTTCAAGCTCAAGCATTTGTTTCGCATGGATTCGAAGATCTGCCATCTACCTCGTAATGATTTGAAGCTAAATCATGTGTTTCGCATGGATTTGAAACTAACTCGTTTGTGTCGCATGCAGTTGAAGCTAAATCATGTATATCACAATTATTTGAAACTAAATCATTTGATTCGCATGGATTCGAAGATCAGCCTTCTACTTCGCATTGATTTTAATCTAAATCATGTGTTTCTTATGCATTTGAAGCTAATCGTTTGTATCGCATGGAGTTGAAGCTAAATCATGTATATCACAAGTATTTGAAGCTAAACCATTTGATTCGCATGGATTTGATGCTATGCCATCTACTTCGCTTTTATTTGAAACTGAATCATGTGTTTCTCTTGAATTTGAAGCTAACACTTTCGTTTCACATGCAGTTGAAGCTAAATCATGTATGTCACAAGTATTTGAAACTAAATCATTTGATTCGCATGGATTCGAAGATCAGCCTTCTACTTCGCATTGATTTGAAGCTAAATCATGTGTTTCGCTTGGATTTCAAGCTAACTCGTTCGTTTCGCATGTAATTGAAGCTAAATAATGTATCAAACAAGTATTTCAAGCTCAACCATTTGTTTCGCATGGATTCGAAGTTCATCCATCTACCTCGTAATGATTTGAAGCTAAATCACGTGTTTCGCATGGATTTGAAACTAACTCGTTTGTTTCGCATGCAGTTGTAGCTAAATCATGTATATCACAATTATTTGAAACTAAATCATTTGATTCGCATGGATTTGAAGATAAACCTTCTACTTCGCATTGATTTTAATCTAAATCATGTGTTTCTTATGCATTTGAAGCTAATCGTTTGTATCGCATGGAGTTGAAGCTAAATCATGTATATCACAAGTATTTGAAGCTAAACCATTTGATTCGCATGGATTTGATGCTATGCCATCTACTTCGCTTTTATTTGAAACTGAATCATGTGTTTCTCTTGAATTTGAAGCTAACACTTTCGTTTCACAT